>NC_040023.1:37085338-37214685 GCF_000972845.2 Larimichthys crocea
GCCTCAGAAATTCCATATTGTGGGCTCTAGACCAGAAATCAACCAATCACTGGGACTGATCAATGACCTGTGTGACGGCTGTTGCAGTGCACTTGTGGGATTGTAGTTGACAGGCGGTATAGCTACAAATGTTAGACAATACTCGTAGGAGGTAAAGAAAAACAATCGACCCTTTTCATTTGTTCTGTTTCTTTGTCTCCAGATGAGATTCGATCAGTCCAGACACACCTGAGGTGTCACAGACATGAGTACACGAGTCAAAGCTTCACCTTCACACCCTTCTTCTAAGAACTCAAAGAAAAATAGAAACAGACAACAACACCTGTACATCTTCAATGCTCCAAACTCGTCAGTCTCACACAATCAAAAACTAAAGAATCCAACGTGTCACCATTAGGGATGGGAATCAAGAACCAGTTCTTGTTGAGAACCGGTTCCGTGTGTTTCAATTCCATGAATCGTTTGGCAGTTCATCTAACGATTCTCTTATTAATTCCAGCAAGCACGAATTACGTAGCTTACGCAAGTTTCTCACGTGCGGTGCAATCAGTAGTAAACAATGTCACCCACTCGATTCAAACGCTCCAGAGTTTGGCTGCATTTTACCAAAACAGACGTCAACAGGGCGACTTGCAATCATTGCAAAGTGGAGATAACAGCGTCGGGAGGGAACACGACCAACATGCAGAAACATTTGTGCACACAACATGTAATATTTTGAAATGAATGTCGTGTTTCTGACACGCTTCAGACTGGAGATGAATCTTAATCTAGCGGCAGCAACCAGGGAATCAAAGAATAGAATCGCTAAGCAGAACCGATAAAGAATCGAATCGTTAAGCAGAACCGATAAAGAATCGAATCGTTAAGCAGAATTGATAATGGAATCGGAATCGTAAAAATCTGATCAACTCCGATCCCGAACCACCACGTTGGTCTTAAGTCTGTGTTACATATATGAGTGAGAGCTCGACGACCTTAACCTCACGCCGTCGCCTTGAAATCTATTCCAATAGTTTTACTGCTCCACCTCCAGATGAAGACGCAATCAAAGGTTTCAATCAGTTCAATGACACAAGGTCAAGGTCCGTTAACTGCTGTGGACCCTGTTTACACCAGTCTGTGTGTTTTTTTTTTTAAGTAAACTGTAAAACTGAATCACCAATGTGCGATGTAGTAAAACGATAAAGCATGAGAAAGTGAGACGGCTTTTATAGGCACTGTGCAAACGATGTGAGTTTATCCGACCGCTGTAAAGCTCTGACATGTGTGATGACGTCCCGCCATCCCAGAGATACACAAACACTTGAAAAACGTGTGTGTGTGTGTGTGTGTCTTAGTACTGACTTGTAGAGCGTGAGGTCCGTCTGCAGATCTGCAGTGACTTTAGGAATGGGTGGCGGTGGGTATCTGGTGTCTTGAGGGTGGCGCGCCTCGATGGCCTCCTGGGGGCTCAGGTGAACAGTGACGGGGATGACAGGCAGGATGCTGATGTACCTGAAACATGACGGTGAATAATCAATCACAAATTAAATCCTCCGACGTGAATCTCTTTATTTATTTTGGGTTTTTCTCTCTCACCTCTTGGCTAAAGTGATGTTGTAGTAGCTGAACAGCGACGGCCAGTGCCTGAAGGAGAGCCTCCTCCAGCCCTCCTCGTCCTCCGCCCCCCAGGTGATCTGGGGCACGGCGGGTGGAGCCTGAGGGAGCGGCCCGGCCCTGGCTGACCCGTGGTGGCCCTGTGATTGGTTCTCAGGTAAGGGAGTTGGATCCGGTGGCGGGTGGATGCTGAGGGTGCTGGTGGGATCTCCTCCACGAAAGACGGGCGCTACGCCGAGGTGAGGCGGCAGACCGCCTCCTCCGGGATCTCCCAGAGGGCTTTGCTCCGACACCTGCGCGGCCAGGTAGGTGCGTATTCCAGCCGGGTCAGTGTAGACGAGGATGCCAATCCAGATCACCGTGCCGACCTGAAGCAGACGAACGATCGGTCAGAAGAGTTCATCAGAGGCCACGAAGGCCAGCGTGACTGACATTCAGTTATCTGTCCGTATCAATGAAACAATGGAAACAATGGAAACGTGTCTGTTCCTCAACATTAAAGAGGATTTTTACTCGTCTCGAAGGCTTAATGACATCAATCATAATACCACAGCACAGCATGTTTATTTAATTTATAGTTCAGTGTCACATTTCGCTACACTTTACGGGTTTTCTGTTGTGTAAATATATTTTTTGAAACAAAAAGAAAAGTGGTATTTTGGTTTGTTCACATTTTGGTTTAAGGTTGTATGAATTGTATTTTGGATTTATGAACCCTTTGTGTGGGTTTTGTGAGAGGTAACTAGTTTTTAAATTGTCAGGCTGAAACTAAAAATTTAAATAAAATAGTTACCAACGTGTTTAAAACAATACAATCTCGGTTAAAGGTGCAGTGTGTAAGATTTAGGATATTTCTTTGCATGAACAGAATACAATATTTATTTATTTGGGGGTGAAAGAATCTCGACTTTATAAAAAAAAATGCTACAGTTCCTGTTTGATACCGAGAGTTTGTGAGTAAACACTGAAACAAGGTCGAGAGGCTGAAATGAACAAAGACATTTCATTAGAGAGATTTGCAAATCGGACGAGTAACGCAAACATTTGGAGGGAGTTTAGATGCAAAGTTATAATGAGACACCCCAAATAACAGCACAGTGAGTCCAAGTGTTGGAGAAACTCTGGTAAAACCACACTCATATCTTCTCTCATGTCCAAAGTCGAGTCGTTTTTCGAAGGGTTTCGCCAAGATATCCCAAATGACCGGAAGCTGGTCGCCCTCAGTTTGTTACAAACACTCAAACAATAAGATGGCTGAAACCTGAAACACTGACGGCTTAAAAAAGTATGAGATGGAACCGATTACATATGCAAACGGGGCTACAAAGACACTTTTGTTTTTTATGCATTCTGTTTTATTTGACACGTGTAGGTATAAACTGATATGCATTCTGTTTTATTTGACACGTGTAGGTATAAACTGATGTATCAAAGCATAAAGGTGGAGAATTAAGAAATCGAATAATTACTCTCGTTCCTCTGTATATTGAAGGTTCAGCACTGTGTGCAGGTTGTTCATTTAAAAAGAGAAATCCTGTTTTGTGCCTCTGATTTTCTTCTTTTTGCAGTTTTGGAGGAGTTTAGTATGTTTTTTTATTTATCTTGGTATCATGACAGCTTCAGCTGAATACTGTCAGGCTGTGTCGTGCTTTAATTGTGTTCCCCACAGTTAACTGAGTTCACATTCTTCCACTGACTTCAAGATATGAAGACTGGGAATGTTCCCAAGGAAAAGGAGACTTCTAGATGTTGTCGGCTGCATCAGGTACATAATGCAGAGGCAACTCTCAGCAGCGTCAACTAGAAGTGGTTTAAAGAATAAATATCCTTTAATGAAGTCACTTGTTGCAGAACATTTGCATCGTCATATCAGCGGACAACCCGTCTGTTTTCATTCCAGCTCAGAAATTCACTTCATCAGACGTCACACTGCTAATCTGTGAACTTTTCCGCCCTTTAATTTGTACATCAGAATGTCTCTCTGCGGCATCTCCAAAGCCTTCACGCGTTGCTGCACAAACTTTTGTTTGTAGCTTTTTGAGCACACATTGTCCGGAGCTCGAGGGTGCGGTCGCGCCGATGTGTCACTGAACTGAACAAACATTTGAGAATGTTTCTGTCTTTGTCGCGTTAACACAATGAGAACACACAAATGGTAACACAATAGCTGCAGGCACAGGAGGCACGGAGGAAAAGTTTCTTCTTCTTACCATGATGATGCGCTGAGCGAGGCGTGTGCGCGCCAGGAAGTACACCACGCGCAGCCTCTTGGGGACCCTCAGGTTCCTGAAGGCCGGCGTCTGCAGGGTGATCGTGTGCGGAGAGGGTCGCGGCGGAGGGGGGACCTCGCGGGGACGCAGCGGGCCGGGCTTGGGCGGCGGTAGTCCCGCTTCGGCTGGCAGGCGGCGATTCAAGTCGGCCAGCTGTGTGAAGCAGGAGGGAGAATTAGTTTGCACCGACTTTGAAATGATATTTTTCAGCCACATTAATCACATATTTCACATGGATTACTTGTTTGTGTTTGTGCGTGCGCAGGCTTACGGTGTTAATGCTCCTTTAGTAGGACACTGAGCTAAACAGCAGTGAAAGGTTTCAGAGTGTGTGTGTGACAGGTAGTGAAACAGTACGAGGTTTTAGATGTGGGTAAACAGTAATCTGAAAACTATGCGGTGAGTGTGTGTGGGCCCGTGACTCTTATTTGACCTCCTGAATCAACCTCCATCTGCTCATGTGTTATCTTATCTTCCTTGTTATGTTTGAGATTACTGCATTGATTATGTGCAGACTTGAAGACAGCGCTGTAAGCTTTGAATATATCGGAGAGTGTTGATTTCATGAACTCTGCGTGTGAAAGTTCTCACCTCCATGCGTCGGATGTCGATAGATAGTACGGTGGTGAAGAAAAACATCTGCAGGAAGAAGTCAGACACGAGCCCGACGACGGCAAACAGACAGAACTCCTGCGAGGATGAGATGAGAGAGTCACGTCGTCATAGTTTCATCACATTTTCTGTCTCAGTGTGTTTTTTTAACCATGCGTTACCTGGATAGCTGGAACCAGAGTGAAATATCCAATGAGGATGATGCACAGTTCAGTAGCCATGTTCTTCATGATAGACCAGCTCTCATTACTGAGGCCTGGAGGAGAAAAGACCAGCGGCATCAGCCAGAGCAAATATATACAGATTAATCTGCAGCTGGGCTGCTGCTCTTCACGTATCAAGAACACTCTGTAACTCTCACCCTGAGCGATGCGGAGTTTGACCTCGAGGTCGACGGGGGTGGACACCACGGACTTGGTGAGGACCAAGACGTTCTCGAGGCCGATCACCACCACCAGGTAAGGAAAGATCTCCCTGTGCACAGAAAACAACGAGACTGCTGACACAGGAACCTTGGAGAACAAACTGAGAGGAATAATAGTTCCTACATCATGAGCAGAAGGTAAAGATAAGAGTCATGATCGATGACCAACTGACCTTCTCTAACCACATTCTCATCTGTTGTTCCGCGTTGGTGGAACGTCCTACCAGCTCCTACCAGATCAGGGGCGTCCCTCTCTACCTTCAAACCTCCTGAAGACCTCCAGCTCTTCAGAGAGGACCTCCTCTACAACATTACCAACACCTGGACATGATACATCCACCCCCCTCTACAGCCTTGATTCTACAAGAGCAGAACGTGCTGCTGCACAAACATCTCCTCGTCTTACTGTACTTTGATCGCTTCCCTTTTTTGCAAGTCGCTTTGGATGAATGACTAAATGTGGTTCCTGAACAATGAACTGTGCGACCATCGTGACAATTATTTACAAGACAAACAGTCACAGGAAATCCACACCAGTGATTTTAACAACGAGGGTTCTCTTCTTAAATGAATGAAGCACCTTCACGCTGATCCATCAGTGTTTGCCAGGTGTCTGCAGGGAACTCCCTCCTCTGAGAGAGATTAGTCTGAGAGTATAGATAAGCCTGTACTGTAGAAGTAAGTCTATAACTGGGTCACGGAGGAGTCAACAGCTCTGAGGGTTACATCAGACGCCCTCTGTAACACTGAAGCTCTGTGTGAGTCGACCATGACTCAGCAGGATGTGGTGTAGCTTGCATGGTTGCGTTGACCCCGATATGGATTTATGCAAACACGTAGAACGTACAAGCCCACAGCAGACTCGCGTAGATCTTGGCCAGTGGTTGGACAACAGTGTGCCGTTGTCACGCCACGATGTCTGTTTTCTAACAATCCTCAAACGATTGGACAACCGCTGAATGACTAGATCGCTTTATCTCCGCCCCCCCGGTGAAGTCCCACCCACATCCACGAGAGTGTGTGTTGTCCTCGTCTTTCCATGAATAAGATAAGAGATGATGGTAAAACTCAAACAGCCTGCTGGGGCAGTAAATATTAACATTTGAATGTCAACAGCAGAGGATGACGAGGACGGTCATGTCTAACTGTAACAGGAAGTTTTCTTTAATCTCCAGTAAATATGTCGGAGACTCATCTGTTTGTTCAGCGGTCTGGTTTGTGCTACAGTTGATCTTCATCAACACAAATAAGATGCATGTTGACATTTTCCAGAGCCTAGAGCTACTTTTACAGCTGAGGTTCATTAGTGCTGCAGCTGTTTGTCATTAACTGAAGTATTGGATACATTAAAATTAGAATAAGGGTTCATCTTCTGGATACAATGAACACCTGGACTAAATTTCATGGCAATCCGTTCAACAGTTACCTTAAACACTTCACTAAAAGACAAAAAGAAATGTCAGCAGGTCACCAAGATCCAAGGGTTTATCCTCTGAGGAACATGAATGTCCAGTCAGTGTTCAAATATTTCAGTCTGGACCGATGTGTTGGACCGAACAGACCCGACATTCATTCATCCACAGACCCGCTCTGCGCCGACGTGGGTAATAAAAGGGTTCCTGGTCTCGACAGTTGATGGTACAAGCAGCGTGAAACTTGAGTAGAACTCATTAAAAAGTAAAAACAGCCTGAACACGTTATTCCTGTTAGTCAGCTCAAGTCATTTTTTTGTCCAGTGTTAACAACTCTTTTACAATGAAAGCCTCGAGCACACAAGCTCCACGAGATGCCAAATGTTGCCGTGTCTTCATTTGGATACAGATAATTTGCACAAAGAGAGGGACGGACCTCGCTTTAGTCAAATAAATACAAACTTACTACAGGGACATTGAATATTTAAATGAAAACATGGAGGTGTAATGGAAGGAGAAGATCAAATGAACTAGTTTACATATCTACAAGCTACAAGAAGATCTTAATCCAGAGATCCAAAGATAGAGAGCGAGAGAGAAGCGTCTCTCTTTTGGGAATAAAGAGACCAAGAGGGTGTGAAAAGTCACTGAATCTAGAGAAAGTTGCCAATTTGGAGAGAGAAGTCTCTTTGGTAATCTTCCGAAAACAGCGAGATGAGCATTCTTACCCTCCATTGAGCGTCGGGGTCAGTCCAAACAGGGTGCACAGTCCCACAGACATGAGCAGAGAGCTGAGGACCGTGACCACAGCGGCCAGAGCCAGACCCCACTTAGACTTCACCATGTCGATCTTACCTGCAGGGAGGAAAAGAGTTGAGATGACATTCATCCTCAGCTGATTTATGTTGGCTTAGCTTTAATAAGGCCAAAAGAGGACAAGCATGTGCTGCCAACATGAGGCGTGCTGTCAAAATAAACATGAACTTTAACACGAGAACTGAGGATTTTGATTTCAAACATTTGGCATCTTCTTTAAAACTAATTAAAATTATGGAAGTATGTTTTACAGCAGAGGTCCGCGTCTATAGAGATACTGCAGGTCAATTTTTGTCATAATCATTGACAATTTTCACCAAAATAATGGTCCAAAGACGCATAACTCTTGGCATGAAATAACCAATAATAGTTATACATGAACCTTTTTTATCATATTGGCCAATAACCCAGTATATAAAAAAGGTAAATAGGGTGAAATAAAAGTTGAAATAAGTAAGCCAGGCTTAAAATGTGACACATTTTATAATATTAATTACATGTGGGGGGTCAGTGGGCTGAAAAAGGTTGATTTATAGCTGTTTTATAGCTATGGCATCAAAAAGAGGGAAATTATTTACATGTTATAAAATGAAAATTTGAAAAAAGAATCCAACAAAAAGTTAGAAATCAAGAATAAAATAAACTTTGTGTCCTAAAAAATAAAAACATGCAGTAAAGCTGCATTTAAAATCTATTTTTAGGTTTTTTTTTTTGGTTATTTTTGCACATTACAAACGTGAATGTTGAGTGTAAATATTTGTTGACTCGGAGCATGTGTGCATTTGTTCCATGAATTAATATTTGTACTGGCGAGTCACCGAGGGGGTTAGGGGAGTGTGTTCTTACAGC
Organism: Larimichthys crocea; assembly: GCF_000972845.2. Lineage (NCBI taxonomy): Eukaryota > Metazoa > Chordata > Actinopteri > Sciaenidae > Larimichthys > Larimichthys crocea. The sequence continues at coordinate 37,093,321 of NC_040023.1, forward strand.
GGTGTACAATGTTCCCGTGTGAGGATTATCCCTGCAACCTTGGCACACAAACACAGACCTGCGCACTCAACAGTCTGGATCTTTCAAATATTAAAACGGGGGGAGAAATGAGATGATGGAGCAAGAGTTGGACTGACGTGTGGAGAAGTAGATGTAGGCGAAGAGGATGATGTATGTGGTGACGAGCGGGATGAGCTCGGCGATGCCGATCTCCTCTTTGAAGTGGACGTGAACCATGTGGTCGTCTCTCAGGCTGCAGTTTGCCGACGGGTGGAGCTGCTTCAGACGGGCCCGCAAGCTGCCCAGGAACCTGAACACATCACCAGCAGACACACACATCAGATACAGACTGAGTCATGGGGTGTAATTACTGTAGTGGTATGATGCAGATGAGCTGTAGTGTCCATCTCGCAGATTTAAACTTATATTTTGTACTAAAGACTAGGGTTGCAAAGGGACTTTCAATGGGAAATTAAGCCAAATCGGAGACTTTCCATGGGAATTATGGAAATTTATGGGATTTTCACTGGAAATTGGGGGTAATTAGTAAATAGCATCATGATAAGTTACCCTGAAACCCCACCAGACACGTCTCTGTGACGGTGCGGCTGTGTTTAGCCCGCCAGACAGGTCATTTACCTGGTTTATGTGCTCCTACATGTGTAAATATGCTACGTAGTTAATTTGTTTCTCTTTTGCCTGTTTGCACAGGGTATTTTATTTTGAAAATCCACCTGATTCTCTATGCCGTTTCTGTGTCTGGGTTTGAAACATTGACCAGAACCATTCGTGCCCGGTGGAATTTTAGGGGTTAGCCTCATAAATGGTCAATGAAATGATGGTAGCCATCATCGTTCCTATTAATTCCGGTAAATTCCCGTTAATTCCCATGGAAGGTTGGAATGTAACTCACCTCGCATCGTAGCTGGACAGCACTACAGTGATTGTGTACGTAACCACCCTCTTCCTGTTGTAGTGGCTGACCCCGGTGTACTTCCCAGGGACGCCGAACAGCAGGTCTAAAAAAACACACACACACACACACACACACACACACACACACACACAGTTAATGAAAACCATTTCCTGCTGCAGGACGTCGAAACACAAGATATTCATCCTCCAAATAAACAAGACCAGCGCTCATTTATTAGTCGCCACTTAAGTAGTTGAGCAGTTGTTATATTTCCTCGCTCAATAAAATCTGTTTGCACTGATGAAGAGGGAGGTGGGCGGCACTGAGGGGACCCCCCTCGCTGCCTCGTGGTGGCGCATACTTTACGATCCAGGTTCCTAAGGCGGTCCGACCGGCCGTCCATCAGCTCGATGTGAATAAGACTATCAGTCTCGCTGTATCTGGCAGCCAAGCTGTCCCTGACTGTCTCCAGAATAAAGCTTCCCACCTTTTAAATCAGCGGAGCTGGAAGGTGAAGCGGAGTGCTGCTCAGTCAGGGAGCGGGTCATTTGGTTCACTGTGTCAGTGGGTAATGTTTAAGAGAGAATTCAAGTTGCAGAGGAATGAAACGGCTTGTTCTCTCTGTCAATATGAAAGCTGCTTAGTTTTCTCATACCACTAATCCCCGGCTCACCGCCTCCCAGCAGTAACTCCTGTTGACCGAGCGGGGACACACGTCCACGCTGCATTTTAAACATCACCTCGATATGGTGACACGGTCAGAATCACTACAAATAAGCGAGTCACCATCGATCCCTCCTCCTTGTGCCTACCTCGCAGCGTGGCCGAGGTGTGCAGCCCTTTCGGCTCATGCTTCTGGATGGTCTTGAGGAGATCGGGGTCCGAGTCGAACAGCTCCCGCTGGTTCTGCCAGTAGTTGCCAGGAGAGACGAGCAGGCAGCCGTGCTCCGGCAGCACCGACTGCATCCGCCGTAACCCCGGAAACAGGTCCGTCACCTGGAGACACAGCGTCTCCAGACTGCGAATCCCGGAGCTGACAAGAGGAGAGACGAGAGGAGGAATTTTAAAGTGTTTAATAATAATTAAACATCATGGAGAAAAGATTCGAACATGATGACGCTGCACTGTAAATAAATAAAATAACGATTTGTCGTCCGTGACTTACCTGTCGGAGTGGACGTGGTTGCGGATCTCCTCCAGCAGGCTGAAGGCTCGACCCAGCGGCGACCGAAACACGTCCACCGGCACCAGGCTGCTGTCCCACGGAGACACCGCCGCCTTCACCAACACCTGCTGGATGTAGGCGACCGGAGGACCACGGTACTACAGGACACACACACACACACACATTGAGAAGTGTTTGTGTAGTGAAGACAGTGAACGTCTTCTGTGGTTTGAATTAAAACTACGACTGCTTTGTGTATCATTCATGAGTCTGAGAACCAGTTGAAATATTTCACAGCGAGGAGACGTCGCTTAAGTTTTTAGGAAGTCACGTCGTATGCTGAATATTCTGGCAGGTGTGTAAATGTGTGTGTGTGCTTTCTCTTCTCATACCCAGTCGGGCCGTTCTCCGAGGTCTCCTTGAGGCTCATGGGAAGGGACGCTGTAGTCTCGCACCCCTGTGGTGAACTCCACAGGACCCGTCCCAGGCAGGGGGAGCCTCAATAACGGATAGCTGGGAGGAAGAGGAGGAGGAGGAGGAGGAGGAGGTGGTGTTAACAGGGTACATAATAGATATGAAGTGTGAGAGTGACTGAAGCTCTTGAAGAGTTTCATTATTTCAACAATTCTGGCTGCAGTTAAGGACGGTTTCCTCCATCACAGGTCACCAAAGTTTAAATATCTGCCTGACTAAAATGCTATTAGTTTGTTTATTAATTAACCAATTAACAAACCAACAAATAAACGTGCTTTCAAACTAAGACGGAGGTGGACAGGTAGAAGTAGTACAACGTGTGTGTGTGTGTTCATTGTGCAACACTTCAGGGAACATTATTTACATCATCTCTCTCCTGGAATTGGGCGGGTCCTTATGAAACAAGTTCCCTTTGAGCGTCTGTGTGTGTGTGTGTCTGTGTGTGTGTGTGTGTGTGTGTGTGTGTGTGTCAGATTCATTTTGAAATAGTGTTGAGTAACCGTGACACAACGCTAACAGACTGAGATTTTTTTCAACACATAATGAAGACTTGCATCAGATTTACAGTTCTGCTGGAGATCTGTGTGTGTGTGTGTTTATTTCTGACTGATCACACACACACACACACACACACACACACACACACACACACACACACACGCCATGGGACTAACACAAACACAGCTAACTGCAGCTAATTTAAGAGCCACGATCACGGAGAGACGACGTGTTTACCCCTCGAGGATCGAGTCAAAGCCAGAGACGTTAACACAAGATCTTAAAACCAAGTTACACCGAGCGTCAGTTACTCAATCTGACAACCGACTGTTTATATAATGACACATCCAAGAGGAGTGCTGCAGATCAGTACCTCTTTCATACAGTATGACAGGTGGGGTTGCACATTTCTGGAAACTTTCCATATGGAAATATTTCAAATCAGAAACTCCTCCTCATGGGAATTAACTTTAAATTGTGGGTAATTGTCATATCCAAACAGATTTATTTGTAAGTAGAACTTTATCAAGTTTGAATTATTTTTATACAATATTGTGAAGTCCACAAGCTCAAATGTGTGTCTTCAATAGTCTGTGTGCTCTGGTCCAGGTACAGAAATCACCTGTGCAGGTAGGGGGGCGTGGCCTCAATAAAGACTGAGAAATAGATCCTCATGTACCTGCATGAAATCTGGTTGTTTTAGTCAAGATTATGTTAAAATATATTGTTAACGTTATTGTTACTTTCAATCTTTTTAAATTTCTGTGAATTCCCATAATTCCCATGGTAAGTTTCCAACTTTAACCTGTGTTGGACCCAGTCTGCTCTTCACATATAACCCAGAGAGTCATTGTTGTCGACATGAAAGACGTTTTCTCTGCCCGCAGGAAAATCTTTGAGGCTTCGTGAAAAAATAACTTCAGTGGCTGAAGTACAATGAGCGGACTGTGGGAGAGTTTTTGATTTTCTTTTTTGGCTTCAGTTCAGAAGTTAAGACAGTTATCTCTATTATTATTTATTTCTTGGGTTCGAGCAGCATCTACTCGTCCTTTTTTCTTGTGTTATAAATCGAAGCTACTGGCAATAAATAACACATCTGGTTTTATGTACGAGCTGAACGGCAGAGAGCGACGGCGGTGACAGAGCCGGTAAAAGTTATTTTGTAATTGTTCAATAGCACAAACACACCCACACAATCTTGCAACAATTCACAGCCACACCTGATTTGGTCTAAATTTCGATCACGTGAGTGTGAACGTACGACGACATTATGAGACAATGTATTATGTAACTGACGGGGCCTGACGCTGAGAGGAAGGTGATAAAGCTGCTGAGTCACTCGTCTTAATCAGCTTCCACGAGGACACTTAGTACAAATATTACTTCCCATTATCAGAAATCTGCTCGTCAGTTGGACAGAAACCTTCTTCACTCTCTGTCGTCTCTCCCTCGCTCACCTCCCCCGACTCCCCGAGGTCACTGTACCTCCACAAAGGCTTCTTTTGTGCGGAGCCGGCCCCCCTCCTGACAGGCAGATGGAGGGACAGGCCTCCCATTCTCACAGGGCCATTTTCTCACAGCCCTGTGCTCGAGTTCTGCCTTTAAGCTCTTTTCTTTCACTTCGCCCCGGGTGGTGGTCAGTCGTCCGTTTGGTCGGCACCCCCTGCTGTAAGGTGTGTGTCTCAGAGATACTTTTACAGGCCTTTACCGGTGAATCCAGGCCAAACTCTGACCCGTGTCCTCTACTTTGATATGTGCGTTTGTTAAGTGAATGTTGGTGTCGGCGGGTGGGCTTGTTATGTGTGTGCAGATGGCCAGTTCAGATGAGCTGAGTCAGCCACTTGTCTCCTCTGTATTCAGTCTGTCCATGCTGGATGACAAAATTGCTTCTGTCATGCTTTAATGGAGCCAGAACTAAAAAGCAGGCAGTCATACATCCATCCCAGCGCCGGGCCCTGCTGTCAGTGTCCAACAAAGACTAAATCTATCTATGGAGAATCACGTACCTGCTGGCTATAGCCATGAAAAATGTCTCTGTAAAGCTGTAGTCAGCTTCGAGTCACAGCAGTGACACTAAGGTTCAGGGTTTTGCAAGAACTACGACTAGAATGCATCATTTACAATTCCTTTTTGACCTAAATTCAACTGAACACAACCCAAAAGATGAGATATTTAACGTTCAAACTGATAAACTTGATCGTTTTTGTGGAAATATTCACTCATTCTGAATTTGATGTAGCAACACGGTCCAATAAAGTTGTGACAGAATGAAGAAAAGACTCACGGGTCTCACCCAGGGGTAGGTTTTTGGATTTCACCGTCAAAAGAGAGGCATGGCCCAAAACCAAACAATGAATGTCCGTGACCTTCAACACCTCTGGCAGCACAGGCTGCATTTCAAAAGTTATGTTTGGACATGATGAACTTGTGAAGAGGAGAAGAACCATCCAGATTGATACCAGAGAAACATCTGTGAAGGCACCACTGACGCTGAAAGGTACAAACAGGTGTTGGAGCAGCATGTTACCCAACGGACGACGCCTTTTTTAAAGGGACGTCCCTGATTATTCCAGCAACACAACGCCAAGAAAGAATCTCCACGTTACAACAGCATGTTTGTAGACCGACCTGTCAGTCCAGTGCAGACCTTCAGCAACTTTCTCAACAATTAGTGTTTTAAAAACTCTATCGTTTAAAGGAAAGGTGAGGTCACATGATCCCGTCACAACTGGACAGTGTTCCAACAAACAATAAAGTTTATTACTTTGGACGTTACGTATCTTTTCCTTTTCTTTTTTTTTTTGGAATCTGGGTCGTAGTTCAAACAAACGTGTTAAACCACGTTGTAAATCAAAGGTTTTTACAGCTGCTCCAAATGGACACATTCAAAGGTGAGGTAAAAAGTAGGGATGTGTACCAATTATAGATTAATCAATTACTAATCTGATGACGTGATTGATTCTTTTTTTACTCTCTATTCAATCTTCAAGAACTTCCCTGAACGTTAAATGCTGGATGGCAAAGAATTTTGACCATAACCTCAAGTAAAATTTAAAAGCCTCCGACTTTGCTTCGTGGTTTTTGTCACATTTCAAAATCTGTTGTTGGTTTCCTCCAACAGCTTCCTATTTTATCACTTTGATTCAGATTTATCGGTTGTTTTAGCTGTATTACATGATCAATTATTGCCTCTTATATTATTCTTTTAAATTAAGTCTCCTGCTGTCACATTTCACTGTGCTCTACAACTAACAGTAACTTTATGCATATTTTTCACGGTGAAAAACCGTCAAACCATGACAGTAACAGGCCGTAAAATATGGCATTAAATATTTTACTGTACAATTAACAGTCTCTAAGATAAAATACTTTTATATTTACCTTGAAATGCCGTATAAATAAAGATTGTGAAATATTTTCCGGTCTTTTACTGTCACGGTTTGGCAGTTTTTCACCGTGAAATCAACAGTACAAGCAGTACAGCATATGTCTCTCCTGGAAGGCATTCAGAGTATTTGTACACAGGAAATGGGACAGAAAGAGCGTGAAAGAAATGTTCAAACGCTGCTTACTTCCTCATCTGTCAGATGTCCGATTGTCGGTTTCAGAAAGTTCAGTTCAGACATTGCAAAGCGTGAGAGGAAGCCACTCAACCATCACAGAAGTTTTGATGGAGTATTATCCCCTCCTGACTGTAGCAGATAGTTTCTAGTAGTTACAGTGTAATAGTGTAATGTATTTTCTAGCAGTCAAACAAACTGAACTTCAGAAACATAAAATCCCAGACAGGACACCTACCAGCAGGTGAGGATGCTGGCGGAGGTGAATAGGATGATGGGTACTGGGTAGGAGGCGCACAGCAGCCCGTGGCGGTAGAAGGCCGCCGAGATCTTCTCTCTTAGCTGCTCGCGCAGCGTCATCCTGGCGGGCGGGGTCAACTCCCGGCCATTGGGAAGCACTGCGCGGCCGAGGACTGTGCGCCGCGGGGCATCCAGGGACCTGGAGTCAGGAGCCAGAGAGATGACAGTTTAATAGATCATATAAAAACTCTTTCACATCGTAGAGGCTATACACTTAGACGCAGTCTATACAAATGACTGTTTGGTTTCCACACAACCACGTTCATTCATCAGTTATACTAAAAGCACGCTTGTACCACTAGTCCATGGTGGTTCTCTGCCAGAAAAAGTCCAAGTATCTCAGGGTCTTGTTGAGCGCAAGATGGACCGACGGATAGGTGCAGCGTCAGCAGTAGGTACGGACACTGTACTGGACCGTTGTAAGGAAACAGGAGCTGAGCCCTGGTCAATCTGGTCTATCTAGCTACCAACCTTCACCGGTCCATGTCATGAGCTTTGAGTTAGTGACCAAAAAGATTGAGATTGCAGATACAAGCATCCGAAATGGGTTCAGCCTCAGGAAAAGATTGAGGAGCTTAAGGGGTAGTGCTGCTACTCCTTCCTTTGGAGGCGTTCCTGGCACGTCCAACTGGGAGGGGAACCCGGGGCAGACCCAGAACCTGCTGGATGGACTACATAGCCCATGTAGCCTGGGAACACCTCAGGATCCCCCCAGAAGGAGCTGGAGGAGCCCTGTTAAACTACAACGAAGGAAATGGATGGATGGATGGCGAACTTTTACCAACAAGAGAAAATCTATCTATGTATCTATTAAAATTTAATTTCTTAGTCCAACTTGTACTGATAATCAACTGAATTAATATTTATGCTCCTACTATCAGGTTGTCTTTGGCAGAAGACCACCTCCTCAAATGTGAAGATTTGTTTCTTTTCTTTGACATAACTAATAGATGATTGAGTATCTTTAGATTTTTTGGGCTGTTGGTCAAACAAAACAAGTTATCTGTACTTGTCAAATCTGAGGAATTAATGCGGATTTTATTATAGTGTAGTCTACTATTAAAATAATAAAGGTTTGTGCACTTTGACAAAGATACATGTGATCTCTGACTGCTTCCAGAAAGCCAAGAGTTAATGAATACATATGTGATCACAGCTGTCGCCTCAGGGTATATTTTTGTAAATATTATCTTGCATCCTGTCAGGAAAACCCTGGTAGACAGACCGGTCTTATAGGGAAGCTCTGTCCTGAACATCTAATTAGTTACATGCTCCATGTGTTGGCACATGCTGCTGACTACAGGCATGGTGTGTTTTTCCTTCAGAGCAGCTCGCACAGGGGTCACATGCTGCACAGCACTGAAACACACAGCTCATTCAACAGCAGAAAAGGTGTGGACACATTCCCACCAGTAGTTAACACGTGGCCGAGCAGCTACACGGACGCAAACAGATGTTGCTCGAGTGTCATCGATCATTCCTGAGGGGAAAATAACCACCGGGTTCACCGTTAAGGGTCTCTTGTTGTTGAACAACCAGTAAATTCTACATCCATTAATGGAGGTCCTTTTTACTGCTGCCCCAACTGTAGCTGCTTTTGGACCACCGGGAAGAAGAGGAGGTTGTCGTGCCAGAACAGGAGCTGGGCGAGCTGGCAATGTAACCAGGCTCAGCAGCCTCAATGGAGGAAAAGTGAGCAAAGAGGACGCTGATGGAGGAAGCTAAGAAGAGAAAAGGAGAGAGTGAGCGAACAAGAAGCCGCCGGACAAGAGTAAATGTGGGACTGACTTTTAGTGGTTGGTGAGAGCTTGGTGAAATAAAAGGCTGAAAGACAGACGCCGAGCTGGGCTGACTGCTGCTGGACTAGTCAGTGATATTAGCTGCTGCTGGGTCTGATGGTTAGGGATGGGAATCGAGAACCGGTTCTTGTTGAGAACCGGTTCCGTGTGTTTCAATTCCATGGAATCGTTTGGCAGTTTATCTAACGATTCTCTTATCGATTCCAGAAAGCACGAATTACGTCACGTAACTTACGGAAGTTTCTCACGTGCAGTGCATTCAGTAGTAAATAATGTCACCCACTCGGTTCAAACGCTCCAAAGTTTGGCTGCATTTCACCAAAACAGACGGCAACAGCTCGACTTGCAATCATTGCAAAGTGGAGATAACAGCGTCGGGAGGGAACACGACGAATGTGCAGAAACATTTGCGCACACAACATGCAATATTTTGAAATGAATGTCGTGTTTTTGACACGCTTCGGACTGGAGATGAATCTCAACCTAGCAGCAGCAGCAGCAGCCAGGCTATGACCAGCTCTGTGGTTACTACGGAAGGTAGTTACACATCGTTACTATTATCCAGGCTGTGGGCCTCTTTTGACGTCGCTGTTGGTTTTGTAAGGTCGTGATACTTCTAACTAAACAAAGTCGATGCTGATCAAACTGTTTGTTCTCCTTTTTTTCCCAAATGAGAATCGATAAAGAATCGAATCGTTAAGCAGAATCAACAATGGAATCAAAATCGTAAAAATCTGATCAATTCCCATCCCTACCTTGCTTGACGTTTGGACGTAATGTAATCAAAACAAATACTTGAGTACAGCTGACCATATTTACCACAGTGGGATTACACCATGGGAACCATCTCATGTCATTCATTTCTAAAGCTCCACTGTTAAAGCCTCTTAAACCACCTCACATCTTCTCTCATGTAAATCTACAGTACACCTTCCAGTATCTACTTAACCTCAGACATGCCCCGTTAATGAAGCATGTAACGCTGGCAGCTCCCGTTTCAGCCACTGTGCACCTTTTAAAAACGAATGAACTGCAAACTGCTCTCGAACTAATCCAACATTCCTCTCTGAGATTTTAAATGATTATCCGATTTATTTTGTGATTCTGAAAACCATTATTTATTATTAATTCCTTGTTTATTGTGTGGTTGTTTCTGTTTGCCGATTGTGTTTTGCGTTCTCGGGTCTTTGTTGGAAATGAAATCTTAATCTGATTAAGTAATGAGACAGATGAAATCAAGATTAAATGAAATGACAGCAGGTGGTCCGCCCACTCGAAGCCAGGAGCTGGAGAACACGAACGCTATAAGAACAGTATCCACGAGAATATTTCTGACTCACAGAATCACGTATAAAATAATTTAAATTAGTTAGAAAATTAACGTTGATAACAAAAACTATTAAAAAGGTACAGTGTGTAAGATTTGGCAGTATCTGGTAGTAAACTAGCAAAGTATTACTTAAGTAATAAAAACATAAGGTGACTGTATAATACTGAAAACACAGTTAAGCATGTTATATTATTCTATTTCTGACAAAAGATTGCCCCAAAACTGAGACACCGAACCTTTAATCAAATATTCTTAAATATTTACATTAATTAAACATTTTATTTTCTTCTGTGATAGTCAATGAACTTGAAAAAAGCAATTTCAAGACGTCACCTCAGGGACTTTTTCACCATTTTTATAGAATTTAAGAAAATACACTTCAGATTAAAGAAAATAAAAGTTAGTTTAAGGCCTAAAATGTTAGAAAAACCTCTTAAAATATGTAAAACTTAAATTAGAATTTGCATAATTATGTAAAACTACTGTACTACGGTGTGACAGCTTCAGCCGTCTGAACACTGATTATGAAGATCAACGAGATCCAGAACAGAATATGAAATCTTTGTCTTGTGGGTGGTTCGCCTGACTTCAAACAAAAACCAACTCAATCTCAGCTCTCGTCTGCGTGTTTGCTCAGCAGTCAGATTCAGCGCTGCCTATCAGGGTTTGCAGCTACACACTCCTCTCTGGCACAGATACTGCAGCTGATCTGTACAGTATCTCATCTTGTTATTTGTCAAACACAAAGTGAGACCGCCGTACCTGCTGACGGGACACCAGGTTATCTCTCTGGCTCGTGGCTGCTTGTGTGCCCTGAAAGCGGCGGCGCTGGGCTTTTTAAGCTTAAGCGGTGCCTTGTGGTTGACATAGTGCTCCCCTCTTGATTCAGGCAGAGTGTGCGATTGCTTGGCTCGTCCCCCGGGGAGCAACGGAAACATTCCCTGGGAGGAATTCGCCTCAGGAGTGAGTCTCTTGATGTGCTGTTATAAATACCCTATACAGTAAAAACAGCCACGTCCTGGCAAGCTTGCACAATGGCTCCTGCAGAGGTTAGAGAGGGCTTTGAAGTGAAGCCGTTCCTGCAGGAAAGTCGACCCTCGGCCAGGTTCTGGCCCCGCACGCCGTCTTGCAAGGGAAAACTCTCAACGAATGCCTCCATCTCTCAGCTATGGGTCCGGTTCGCTGCGTGCCGTGGTGTTATGCAGGGTGTAGCAGCGAGGCCTGATTTGGCAAAGGCTCAGCAGCATCTCCGTCAGTGAACTAATCCGGGATTGAGCCGATCGGAAACTCAACGAGCAGGGCTCAGGGCCTGTGGCCACCTCCCCTCCACCACCCTCCTCCTCTGTTCACAGCCTGCGGGCGGCCTGTCCTGTATGTTGCAGCACGTCAACAGCACATTCACATGTCAGGAGCATGAAGAGGAAAAGTAGCAAAGAAGCAAAAGTGGAAAACAAACACGTGCCACTGATCTGAGCGCTTTGGCAGGTAACCAGCAACTCTTTAGAAATCCTACTCCCGTCTGACCGTCTGGTGTTTGTTGGGACACACCAACTTAAATCCAACAAATAAATCCAGCGTGAAAAATCTGCCGTGCTTTCGCTCATACATGCAAGGCAACTAACGATCTAACAAAGAGAGGTCTATGTGCCTCGCTCCCACGTGAGAAACCAGCAAACAAAAACACAGCTACAGACATGACACACACACACACACAGCTTCACATTACAAAGCACAAATTAAGTTAGGGAGATCATCGCAGGTCTCTGCAGCTTCATTAGGAGGCTTGCAGATTAAGGCTGATTTGTAAAGCTGCATGTGGACGACAACTAAACTGTGAGCAAAACGGTGCATCGAGTTTCACACCAGAAATTCTGGTTATATCCCAAACCAAAGACACTCTGGGGACAGACATTTGACGCTCTTCAAGAGGGTTTCCAACAGAATGAATGTGAGGGAAACACCTTTAAAACATCGAAGTGTGTCAGATGGCTGAAAACAACCACACACTACATATCACACATGGATCCAGAAGGTCCGGGGCCTCCGTCAGATTCATTAAGGCTCCAAAAATCCATCTTTACTGAGCGGCGAAGTCCCGTCAAGACTTTATTAATACAATTAGATTTAACAGACGTAAGCAGTGTTTGTTTCTATGCAACGTCACAGTACGGAGCCGACAATTATGATCTGGGATCAGTTACTCATTCTGGTTCGAACCACGGCTGGGGCCGTCCAAAAACATTATTATTTTTTGATTAAGTTAAATTATAGTTATTTACTTCACATTCCTGAACAGAAGAATTCATTGTAGTGATTGTATGTTTATGCTTGATTTGGGTATAAAAAGGTGAATTCAGTTTGAAACTTGAGAGCTCACTGAACAAAGAGTCCACATTAAAGCACTTCATGATCTATTAAACTTGTTAAGCAGTGTATATTTAATTTAATATGTTTCATTTGGAGTTGTTTTTATGTTTCTGTCCTTTCTGCTTTGAACTTTGAACTATAATGTGGATGGACGTCGTCGACACAAACGTACATGCTATACTTCAGTAAGTTAAACATCACGAGTTGTTGGAGAGCAGCTTACCTCTTTTCAACGCTGCATAAAATGCCCATCTTGAAGGCATCTCCCGGGTTTATAGACTCCATCATGCAATGCATTTAAACGCCTTTTTAAAGAATAATTCAAAAATCTAAACCAATATCCACAAAGATGCCGTGTCCCCGTAACAAAACTGCGTCGCCGTTTGCTCCCATAGTTGCATAATGTGGAAGCATGCTCCTCTGACTGCACGGACTCCCATTAGTCCTGCTGTAAATGTACAGATACGCTTTACAACCAGAGCTGTTGACAAAAGAGGGAAACGTCCCGTCAATCAGTAACCATAATGTAATGATGAACGATGTGTAACAGGCGGCCTGTTTCCTCCCACAAGGTTTGCTTTGTTTCTGGGGGAGGAAGACGAAGAAATAAATAACTTTATCCGTCAGTTCTCATGTGTGCACCTTTAACAGATGATCACACGTGAAACAAGGCGTTACAACGCCAACCGCATCAGCCCAAATGGTGAAATAACTATCACAAGACAGCAGGGAGGACGAGGACGATGATGTTAGGGGCTGATGCAAGCCTGTCGCAACATCACGGAAGAAAACAAGGAGCTCTAACTTTAGCAAGGTGTGCACGGTGTGCTGCACCCTCAGCCAGGGCTCCTTTGGGTGCTGTAGTTAGAGCTCCTTTGGGTGCTGAAGTTAGAGCTCTTTTGGGTGCTGAAGTTAGAGCTCCTTTGGGTGCTGAAGTTAGAGCTTCTTTAGATACTGCAGTTAGAGCTCCTTTGGGTTTGACATGAACCTGAACTTGTTCATGCAAATAAATCTCCTGCAACACGTCTACTATATATTCAAATATCAGAACATACGCATGTTTATTTACTGTCCTGTTCTATAATTGAACCTGCTGCTCTCAGGTGTCACCTGCTCAGGTAACTACAGTAACAGCTAAACAGCTAGTTATCCTGCAGGTATATATAAAAACACTAATTTTAAGACTCTGTGGATTAAACATTAAAATGTGAATAAATAAATAAACTGTAATTAGCTTAGCTTAGCTTAGCTGGCTAACACTCCTTGTTCCCGCATAAATCTCCCAAATTAAAAGATCTAAATAAATTAACGCAGCTCAGTGTTGTGTTCTTACCTCCATCACCGCAGGTAAAACATTTTAAATGTATGTTTACTCCGAGTTCTTGCAGCTTTCACACACCTGAGATTAGCACCGAGCTAACACCTAGCTCTGTTAGCTCTCTTAAAGTCAGCGCAGAGCTGGATTAAAGTATTTAATTAGACACGAGCTGTTGTCAGTGGCAACACTTAATTAACAAGGCTGTCGGTGAGAAACTACGAAGAGTAGTTTGTAGTCAAACTGGAAGAAAATAAAACTACAAAACTAGCCTCGTTAGCTTCCTTAGCACGGTGACGGTGTTGCATCATACTTTTCTCGGCTCGTGTTTAAATTTAGCGGCTTGAAACTGACCCCAGACATTTTATAACAACACTCAGCAGCTCACACTGTGTCATTACACCACCCAGCAGCTCCACATGCTGCTCCACCGACACCAACCACCGACGGCTAACGGAGCTAACTCTCGGCTAAATGCTAACAGTTGTTTGTAGCTCACTCGCCTGGACAAACTTCACACAGGTCGGTCCCTCCTCCACGCGAAGATGTAGCCGGTGCTGCGGTGCTCCTCCCGGGGTAAAGAGACCGGCAACCACCGTGTTATTCCTTTGGTACGGGGAGGCTAACGTGTGTGTGTGTGTGTGAGAGCCTCCAATGTGATGCTGAACATGCAGAAGCTACAGCAGGTTGTCAGATCCACAGAGAGACCTCTCCACTCCGACCTCTCACCCTGCAGCGTGCAGCGCGAGCACAGGGCGACCCCTAGTGTCCACACCCACACACACACACACACACACACACACACACACACACTGCAAGGTAGCTGCTGAGCTGCCCTTGAGCAAGGCATCAACCCCCTGCACAACTGCTCATGCAAATGTGGAGAGAGAGATGGTAGAGTGATGGGCAACCCCCCGCACAACCGGTTGCCCATCACTTTACCATCTCTTCCTCCAGCGGTTGTGCAACCCCCTGCACAGCTGCTCGCAGAGCGGTTGCCCATCACTCTACCTTCTCTGTTGCTCGCAGAGCAGTTGCCCATCACTCTACCTTCTCTGTTGCTCGTAGAGCGGTTGTGTGTGGGGGTTGCCCATCACTCTACCATCTCTTTTTCTTCAGCGGTTGTGCAACCCCCCGCACAGCTGCTCGCAGAGCAGTTGCCCATCACTCTACCATCTCTGTTGCTCGCAGAGTGGTTGTCCGTGGGGGTTGCCCATCACTCTACCATCTCTGTTGCTCGCAGAGCGGTTGTCCGTGGGGGTTGCCCATCACTCTACCATCTCTGTTGCTTGCAGAGTGGTTGTTCGTGGGGGTTGCCATCACTCTACCATCTCTGTTGCTCGCAGAACAGTTGCCCATCACTCTACCATCTCTGTTGCTCGCAGAGTGGTTGTGCGTGGGGGTTGCCCATCAATCTACCATCTCTCTTTCTCCAGCGGTTGTGCAACCCGCACAACTGCTCGAGGGTTGCCCATCACTCTACCATCTCTGTTGCTCGCAGAGCAGTTGCCCATCACTCTATCATCTCTGTTGCTCGCAGAGCGGTTGTCCATGGGGGTTGCCATCACTCTATCATCTCTGTTGCTTGCAGAGCGGTTGTCCATGGGGGTTGCCATCACTCTATCATCTCTGTTGCTTGCAGAGTGGTTGTCCATGGGGGTTGCCATCACTCTATCATCTCTGTTGCTCGCAGAGCGGTTGCCCATCACTCTACCATCTCTCTCTACACATTTGCATGTGAACCATGTGTACATAAACGTGTGTGTGTATATCTGGTTAAAATGCATTTAAAACTGAGTGAAAAATAATAATTTCTCCCGAGTTGAGGGATTAATAGAAGTATCTCTTCTTCTTATTTAACAAACATCCAGACGATGAGTGGAAACAATCACATTATTTATTGATTACTGACAGCACTCTGTAGACCAGCAGCAACTTTAGAGGTCTATGGCAGCTCGACAACCAACATTCGTGTCGTTTAAATATAAAAGTCCGTCGTCACGTCGAGGTCAAAATGTGGAACTTAGAGAACAGCGCTGGACGTCCCAGGAGCGAAGAAGGAGGCTCCTTTATCGTGGACTTTGTACTGAAAGAGTTTTTTCTGTGTGGACTGTCCGTCGCCCTGTCGTCTCCTCCAACACACCTCCACCTGAAGAACAGAGAACAGCTGGTGTACCTGCAGGAATTCAAAGCGTCTTGCACTGATTTCCATACAGATATATAATATGTAACCTCGTACAGACCTTATGTCACGTGTCACCTTAAAAAGTTCTGATTTCACTCAGATAATAACACTTTTTTATTCTCTATAAACCAGACTGTCAGTTGCTAAAGCTGCACTATCTTTTGGTGGAAAGAATTACACTCTCACGGTGAGAGGGGAACAGGAAAAACAAAGAGAAGCTGTCGCGTAGCAGGTTGCAAAACAAATAAACTTCCAGAAGTCCAGATCTCGAGTTCTATGTCTTTTTCCTGGAAAGCGACGGGATCCAAAAAAGAAGGTACGAGCCTCCAGAGAACTGTAAGTCTTTAGTCTGGCAGCAGAATGAATTCCTCTTTCCTCGCTGTAAATATGAAACTATGAAACTAAATAAGACGGCTGAAACAGGCGAAACCACACTGAGGTCTGAGGCACATAAAACACGTGAAGATTCACTGTCAGCGTAGTGAATAGCTCAATGATGCCGGTGGCAGCTACTACTGATGGATAGCGAGCTTGAGTGGGAGGCGACAGCAGACTGTCAAATCTATCTTAATGTTAGTTCAAACGTTTACAGAGTACATGATTATTCAATCTAATATGTAAAGATCCACTTTAGACGGGATAAAACTGAAGACAGCTGATGAGTCAGCCATAATTTATTCGAGGTGTCGCCAGCGTCCAGGTTCAGGCCAGGCAGCAGAGTAATAATCAGACGTGTCTATGAAATAAAAATGTGCTTAAAGTAAAACTAAAGTACCACAGTCTGCAGAGGGGACGGAGAGGGGTCACCATGTATGTCACCTGCCTCCAGATCAACCAATCACAACAGTCGGGTTTCAAAATATTATATTAAATGTAAATATTTATGGGACAATATGTAGAATTAAAATATTTTGCACTAAAATGTCACAATCTGAACCTGAATCTCAAAACGTGGCGTGGTTTGTAAATGTCAAGCTCCTCGAGCAGAGCTGAAACAATCAGTCAGTTAATCGACGATGCTTTTAAAATACAAAAATAAGGCAAAATATTTGATATTTCTTTGCAGTTAAAAGCAAAAATGACAAAATAATCTGTGGATCTGTATGAGGATTTATATTTTGTTGGTCTTCTATGAGAGTAAACTGAACAAATAAATATCATTTTGTAAAAAAAAAAACAAATCAATAATTGGCAGATGAATCGATAAAGAGACGCCGTACCTGCCCGTGGATGTCCCTGCAGAAGCCAGTAGGGAGACCCTGTACGTGCAGAGTGAGGCTACACTGGTGTGTGAGGCCCTTCAGAAGAGTCTCTGAACCTTCGTCATCTCCGTCGCCCTCCTCTTCCTCCCCGTCACAGCGTGCCAGCATCACCACGTTGCCCTGAGGTCACAGTCAGAGTTAACACACTGCACAGGAAGTCTTGTAAAACAGAAGAAGAGTCGAGAGTCGGACCTGCAGCTCGGAGCAGACGGTGGCCCGGCAGTAGTGGCTGAAGTCCAGCACGGCTCCGACGCTCACCCCCAGACTGAGCAGCACACTGAGGTCGTCCACCAGCAACACCGGGGGTCCCCACTCCTCTGCCCCCTCTGCCCGGCTACCAGAGCTGCTCACACTGGACCGGACGAACTCGTACAGACTCTTCAGGCCAACACCGGGATCCCTGAGGACAGAGACGGAGACGAAGAGACGATCAGGTCTGTGCGGTCCAGACAAAACACGAATAAACCAGGTATCACTCATACCTGAGGAAGTCCATGGCTTTACTTCCTGTGTTGGTGTCTTGAGGAATCAGAACAGACAGCGACTCCTTCAGTCCCTCGAGGAAAACCAGCTGACCTTTCTCCTTCGCTTGTGCAAGGCTGACACCCTGAGACACACACACATACACACACATACACATACACACACATACACACAGATTCAGTGTCACCACTCGTAATGGCACCAGTGTGTACCTCCTAAAACTAAAAACCAAGTAGACACATCAACATTTCACTGACCTCATAACATGCGACGAACCATCATATTTAGAAACACTGACTCTAGACAGGGCCAAGTGTCAAATAGTCAAAAAAAAGAGCTCCTAAGTGCTTTCCTAACCATTTTTCCTTGACCTCGATGGAAAACGTCACGAGGTCATAAGGAAAGATGCAAAGGAGAGGTGATAAGGAGTTAGGAGAAGACGACTGCTCTTACATTAGACTAGACGGTGAATGTTACTGACGTGATCTGTGGTAAAACTACAGTTTAGTTTTTAGTTAGTACAAGGACACGAGAGACAGGTTAGGGAAGTATCATTTGGATATGAAACATAATGCTCATTACTGAGCGGAAAACCAAAACAGGACGTTATGATATTACCTGTATCAGTGAGGGAGGAGTCTGAGACAGCCCATTTGAAAAAAATATGTACAAGAACCAGGTGTTAGAGCTCCTCGAGGAGCCCTTTCTCTGTAACCACTTTTGTGTGTTGCACTGTTAAACGCTCCTTCTTGTACAAGAATAATAAATTCAACTTAAATTTTGATACTTTGAATCCAGTCCTCCTTACTCAAGGGTTTAAAAATTCCCGTAACACTTCCCGCACGCTCCGACCGTGTTGTTTCATGCAGGAAATATAAATAAATTAATATTGTCGATCTGTCACAGAATCAGATGAAGTGTTTGTTACTCTCCTGTCCACTCATACAGAAACTGATAAACTGACTGTTCGACTACCACCAGTGTTTCTCCTTTACGTTTGGAAGGTGTAATGGATTTTTTTTAAAAGAAAAACTCTTGAATAAGGAGGACTGGATTCAAAGTATCAAAGTTTAAGTTTAATTTATTATTCTTGTACGGGAAGGAGCGTTTAACAGCGCAACACACAAAAAGTTGTTACAGAGAAAAGGCTCCTCGAGGAGCTCTAACTATTGGTTCTTGTACATTTTTGTTTAAGAACCAACAGTTACATACATTTTTGACAGACTTAGGAGCACCTTCATACATATTGCACAGTTCACTGTTACTTCGTTTTTAATCTACTGTTGCTGGTTCTATTTAACTGTTATTTGTTTCAAAAACTAAATTCTCTATAAGGTTTAGATTTACATAATGCATATCCCACTATTACTGGCTCTATTTAACTGTTATTTATACATGTGCATATATTGTTTAAAATAGGATATTGCATAGGGTTTATTGTTAAAGTTTTGTTTTCTTACTATCACTGACCATTTGGGAGCCGCGGTAACAAAAACAATTTTCCTGCAGGGATTAATAAAGTATTTCTGATTCTGATTTTTTTTTTTAAATCACCTCCCTCACTGATAATTTCATTTTTGGTTTTCCGTTCAGTATTGAACATTATGTTTCTTGTCCAAAATGACACTTCTCAGGCCCCTGTCCTTGAACTATTGATTTATAATTATCTCTCCCTGCCATCCTCAGTAAAGTCCAAAATAAGGGAAGTGCAAGGAAACACACACACACACACACACTATGAGTTAAAACACCTGAACCCCAGGTGATTTTTATAACAGGTGAGGGTGATGTGAGGAGATTGCAATGTGAACAGGTGACAACAGTGTGAACTCACCAATCTCTGGCTGACAGCACTGTAATGATTGAAGGACTGCACCAGACCCAGAAACCAAACTCTACAGCGAGCTGCAACACACACACACACACACACACACACACACACACACAGGTTCAGGTCTGACTACACAAACTGGATCACACCTGCACGAGCTGACACCAGCTGATCACTCACCTCGCAGGTAGAAGGACAGGAAGTGGTGGATGAGGAAAGAGGCATCACTCTGTCTGTCTGACACCAGGATGAACTCTCCCTGCGGACACGTGTTCACATGTTACATGTCACGGAGCACGCGTCACCATGGTGACGGTCTGACAGGTGTGTGCGCTCACCTGTGTGAAGCTGTCCGGAGAGGCGTTCAGGATGCTGCTGAGCTCTGCGAACATGGCTAACGACAACAACAACAACAACGCCACAAAATTAAAGTGTTTGGCGGGAACTGACGTCAGAACTCGTCTCGTGAGTTCTCACATTAAAAACAAACGTCACTAATTTGATCTGACGTCACAACCCGACACCTTTACCGCTCTTATTAGCGCGTGCTAACGTGCTAACGTGCTCAGGTTTAGCAGCGCGGTCACGAAGATGGGTGAACAGGACTACAAGACAGAGGTCTCACTCTGTGCGCCAGGCGGGAAACTCACCTGGATGACGCGCTACATTAATATCTCACGTTTCACAATTAATTCCCGCGTTTTTTTTATTATTATTAATTATTAATAATTAATAATATCGAGTAAAAGTTTTTAGTGCCTCACGTCTGTGACAGATTGGTCTCCATGGTGACCATCCATCCTCATAGACGATCTTTGCTGGTCTTCTTCTTCGTGGTGCTCCTTCTGTCAAAGACAGCACCGCCCCCTGCTGCTCACACCTGGTAATGCAGCG
This sequence comes from Larimichthys crocea, assembly GCF_000972845.2. Classification (NCBI taxonomy): domain Eukaryota; kingdom Metazoa; phylum Chordata; class Actinopteri; family Sciaenidae; genus Larimichthys; species Larimichthys crocea. Next base: position 37,113,700 of record NC_040023.1, read on the forward strand.
ATAGATAGACATGAGCATCTCTAACATACAGTATATAAAACAATGAAAACAATCATACCTGGGTGAGAGGATGGCTGCAGTGCAGGTGGAGGTCCCCATCGCGTCCTGGATTGTTGACTACCTGATGGGCAGACCACAGTACGTACGCCTACAGAACTGTGAGTCCTGACAGGGTCAGCAGGGGACTGTCCTCCCTCCCTCTTCACCCTCTTCACCTCAGATTTCAATTATTGCACCGAATCCTGCCACCTTCAGAAGTTCTTCCATCTGCAGCTCAGTGTGAAAAAGACGAAGGAGCTAATAGTGGATCTGAGGAGGGCGGAAACACCAGTGACCCCCGTTTCCATCCAGGGGGTCCCTGTGGATCCTGTAGAGGAGTATAAGTACCTGGGCCAAAGGGCCAAGGCCGACTCTTCCTCCTAAGGAGGCTGAGGTCCTTTAACATCTGCCGGACAATGCTGAGGATGTTTTACGAGTCTGTGGTGTCCAGTGCGATCTTCTTCGTTCTTCTTACTTTTTGCAGTTGTTGCACATTATTTAACTGTAAATTTGCTCTTTTATATACTATATATATATTTATATTTTGTTCTTAATAGGTAATTGTTGTTGTTTTTGTTTGTTTGTATACCTGGAGTATTGCAACAAAAATCATTTCCCCCTGGGATTATTAAAGTGTTTCTGATTCTGATTCATATTTTCATGTTGTTTACATTATTACTTGCTAATTTGCCTCTCAGCATCCAGAATTTTGCATTTTTTGCATCAGGAAAACAGACGTGACCCTCACAGGTAACATATATGTGAATTCATTACCAAATATGTAGAGGTCACGAAGCCTTTAATAAACTCTTTTCTCAGCTGAACTCATTGCAGGTTGCATGCATCTGCAGCACAACTCACTACACTTTTATTACGTTCTTATTCTTTAAGAGTGAGAGTGAGTTTAGAAATCAAAATGTCATGAAAAGCATCAAAAGCAGCACTGAAGTCAAGCAATACTGTACAAGCATTGAGTTAGGTGGAACAGTAAGACCTAAAATCATGTTGGAACATTGTTAAATCATTCTGGGAAAAGTAATCTATTACGTGCTTACATTCAATCTTTTCCAGTATGAAAGCTGATTTCATATCTTCAGGTAGAGGAATGATCTTACCTTCCTTCCAAAGTTTTGGACACACACCATTAATCAGACATCTGGCGAATATGAGACAGATAAACAAATATTTGAATAAAGCAGTAGACATTAAAGCAGCTGTGTGATCTGAAGTAACACATAGTGATGAACTGTCACCTGGATCTGCAGCTTCCTTAACTTTAAGGAGCTTTACATCTCAAGTTCAGCTCATTGTTTATCTGTACGGCTGCAGATTTGCTGATTTGCTTCACTCTCACTGCTCTCACAGGCAGACACCTGTTGTCATACATATTTTTATTATCTATTGTTGAAGATGAAGGCCAACAAAAGGCGCGTGGCTCTGCGGCGAACAGAAAAAGCATCCTGGAATGAAATGGAAGTCATCCGTCAGCAGAATAAAACACTCAGCAGATGGCAGTGTGTCGCTCTCTGTGTAGCAGCTCAACATCAAACATGCAATGAGTCTGCATGCTTCACATAACACAGAGATCCAGTCCTGTCCTGGTGCACTGCAGTCCAGGTAACATCTATTAGATTGTATTTTTGTTTCTTTGAGAAATTAAAGCTGCATTTAGGGGTCAAACACAATATTAGCATATTATCACCGTATGTTTTGTACCAACTCCTGAAGGAAATTTTTACTTTTTAGCAGCTTTGGGTATCGATACGACACGCTGCCTTTAAAGAAATGACTTAGTACCAAGATCTACACAAAAATAAGCAGCTAGTAGTTCTGATGCTGAAGTTGAGCGTGGTCATGGCAATGCAACACACCTGTCTGATAAAAATAAATGCAAACTGCACCGTGTTCACGAGGTCAGTGGTATCGGTTCTGGTATTGTACATACCCAGTCGCACCAGCTAATCATTAACTGGTGCTGAGCAGGTAGCGTACAGTTTTTCTCTTACAACAGATTGAGACTGAACCAAAACAGTCAAGTTACAGGTCGTAAAAAACCAAAACAATGAGCTGAAAGTGGCTAAAACGCCGTGTACAGCTGCCCGTTCATATTACATATAATCATCTGATCCATTGTTCGTATAAAATAATGATACATGCAGCTTTAAACTGACTGTGTTGCAGCACTGTCAGCAAACATCATATCATCATATAATTAATATTCTACACCTGAACACAGACGTCAACATTATTTTACTCTGCGGCGTCAGACGTGAATGTGAGTACAGACACGGTGTCATGTGAGGAGAGGGGAACAATCCGATGAGCTGTCATTGACTTGTCGTTTGGCAAACCGCCTGTTCGTTCTGGTATAATTGTTGGCACAGATACGCAAAGAGTAAAAATAAAACGCTTCTGTGCGAAGGTTATCAGCAGCCACACACTCCGACAGTCCCTGAGGTTCAGTAATGTCATAATACGGACACGGAATAGGGGTTTTCTCGACATACAAACATTGCTGTTGCTCAGTATCTGTTGCTTACTTTATATTTCTCCTATAAAACATGTTTGTAAGCCTTAATATAATGTGAACAGGTGAGTTGTATATAAATTCACCCTCAGTACAGTTGTCATGAACGGGGAAATTAGCTACAGAGACCAAAACTGTTTTTTGTACCAGGCTGTAAACATGTTTATTTCTGCTGTGAAGTTGGACATTTGGACATGGGGACTTATGGAGACTGACTCACTTTTTGGCACTTCCTGTGTGGTTGCTTTGCTTTGAATATAAATATACAATAAATAATCTTTGTCTAAAAACATTGCATAGCTGACAGACGTTCTCACAGCTGCCGGAGGATCCCTGTACAACAAAATACAAGCTGGCATTGACTTAGTCACATGTTTGTCCCATAGCCTATCGTCCTGGTCCAAGACAGACCCTTTAAATACCTCTGCATTATGTTTCAACCTGACATACAACATGTCATTGAAATTCTTGTGAGTTTTAGTTTCCCTGAATAAGATCTTCTGGTTAAACGCCAACAAAACACAACATACATTCACGTAACAATGTTCAAGACGACACGAGATATGAGGAACGCTTCATAAGACGGTGTAAGGGTCCAGAGTCCACGGCGTGGGCGACCGAAGCCCGTCGATCATGGTGACCGGCAGCGAGTGAGTACTGATGGGGGTGCAGACGGAACACGGTGGAGACGGAGGGTACATGTCGTCCTCCCACCGCAGGACGCGACCCTTAGCTCTGCTGGGGCCGTTAACGGTCTTGACGCGGGGCCCGTTGGAGGTTTGGAGTTTGGTTCTGGGAGCCTTCCTGTAGAGGTAGACGTCGTAGCGGGAAAGGGGATCTCGGGAAGGCTTGAGCTTCGTGTTCTTGGGGAGGTGGAGCTCCAAGTTGATGGTCACCTTACAATGCAGGAACACACTGATTATTAGATAGATAGATAGATAGATAGATAGATAGATAGATAGATAGATAGATAGATAGATAGATAGATAGATAGATAGATAGAATAACAATGCTAACACAATGATAAATAAAATGGAAACAAATGGAAAATTTGACCTGATTGTGGCACTGGTGGAAAAATGAAGGGCTCGCCAAAGTTATACGATTCATCCGACATTGTACGTTGAGATATTTTACTGGATACTCCTCTCTGCGTACTAAATTTTATGGCAATCCATCCAAAAGTTGTTGCGATATTTCAGTCTGGGGCAAAATGACGACATTGCCCGTTATAGAGCCATGAAACCAGGACGGGTAAATGCACACGAGCCGTACTGCACAGCAGAAACTCAAATTCTATCAACCTAGGATGGAGGATGAAGGATGAAGACGTAGCACAGCAGCCGCAGATGAAGCTCAAGCAAAGAAAACACTAACCACAACAACAGCTACTACTCGAGTACAGGCCAAGACTTTATTTAGTCATGCTGCCTCATCACCATCAGCCTTCCCTGAAGCGAACAGTTGGGTCACATCACTCTGAAGTCGCTGCCATCACACCGCCGTGCTGCCAAACCAGTCACTTATTGGCATGTAGTGCAGGACGGAGACAGGGAGCAGGGTTAGGGCGGTGGGGGTGGGTGGATGGGTGGATGGGTTGCTCTGCTTTAGACTGGTAATGTATCGCTACATTTCCATCAGAAAAGCAGCCAAAGGGCCCTGTTCTGATCAGCAGCATTCCTCAGAGCCTCATTAGTAAACTAGACGGTGCCAGAACGATTCATTTAGACTTTCACCCCCCACCTCCTCCTCGTCGCTTCGCTCCTCTTCCCTTTTGGTTTCAATCCCTCCTTTCAGGCGGCTTTGTAAGGCACACTGTGCGCCTGAGTGCGCGCATGCATGCAATTCAAAATGAAGTGCCGTCTCCTGAGCGTGCATACATAAATAAATATATATGTCACTAAATCCAACATGTGTGCATTTTATGTGGTTTTTTATTTTTGGATATATGCACATGCATGTCTCACATCACATCACATGCGTGTGCATCCATCTAACATCAGCCAATCACAGCAGCCCCTTCAGGATGCTAACGCCATCATTCCACCACGCTGTCAGCCAATCACAGGCAGCTGATGAATCTCAGCAGGTTTGACTCGTAGAAGAAAAAAAAAGAGAAAATCTTGACATGTCGTCAGCGTGTTCTCTGTTTCCCAATTCTCTAATACCCTGCACACATATTTTAGACCCCAGAGACCTTTCTGTCTCCTTGAAGACCGGCTGTAATGAGATTTAATGCTGCTTTCTGCCTCACTACATTAGTCTGACATGTTACTAGATAAAGCCTGATGTGGTTCCCAACTTCAAGATAAATCAGATGGGTCACGAGCTGCAAAAATTAGATAGCCTGGTCAGCTCCTCTTCCTTCTGGTCGTCCATAACGCCTGTTGGTACAAACACTCAGTTCGTCAGCTTGGCAGTGAGCTCACTGCCAAGCTAACAGCAGCTAACAGCAGACATGAGCTAACAGCAGCTAACAGACTGAGCTAACATGAGCTAACAGCAGCTAACAAACCGAGCTAACATAGGCTAACAGCAGCTAACAAACCGAGCTAACATAGGCTAACAGCAGCTAGCAAACTGAGCTAACAGCAGCTAACAAACTGAGCTAACATAGGCTAACAGAAGCTAACAAACCGAGCTAACATAGGCTAACAGCAGCTAACAAACTGAGCTAACATGAGCTAATAGCAGCTAACAAACCGAGCTAACATGAGCTAACAAACTGAGCTAATAACAGCTAACAGGCTGAGCTAACATGAGCTAACAGCAGCTAACAGACTGAGCTAACATGAGCTAACAGCAGCTACAGTTAGTGCAGTTACTCTTCTTCTTGCTCGCTCACTCTCTCCCTTTCTCTTCTTAGCTTCCTCCGTCAGCGTGAGATAGGAAAGAAGAAAATACGTCATAATTCTGAAGCTAATAACATGATATTCAAATGTAAGGTATGCTTATGTTTTATATTTATATTTCGGCACTCAAATGTTGGTGCATGGTTACAACTTCATATAGATTATAAACCTTTAACCTAAAACCTGACCCGAGTCATGATGAGGTCAAGGCTCTATATGTGTGTGTGTGTGTGTGTTTGTGTCCTGAGACAACTGTAAGTGACAGCTGGGCAGCTGTGGCCTGAGAGGATTAGGGTCGCCTGTAGAGATCTGCGCTCAACGTAATGTGAAGACGAGAGCGTTTTTAATGCCCCGATATGCTACAGTTTATTACCGGATGACGGGAAAGCTGCCGTTAAGAGTCACTTAATCTGTGTGTGTGTGTGTGTGTGTCTGTGTGTGTGTGTGTGTGAAGGCAGAGGAACCCGGGAGGTCACCGAGTTTCGATTTTTGTCTGAGCTCAGACTGTGGTGGCATCGAAACCGGGTTTCCATGGCGACGACGCCCCCACTCTATGTCTGAAGATGCACGAAATAAAAATCGCCGCCAGCAGCAGATTGAGAGGAAACGAGAGGAAGACGGTGATGTCGTGAACGTGGAAAACACACACACACACACACACACACACACACACAGCTCGGCGTCTGTCTTTCAGCCTTTTATTTCACCAAGCTCTCACCAACCACTAAAAGTCAGTCCCACATTTACTCTTGTCCGGCGGCTTCTTGCTCGCTCACTCTCTCCTTTTCTCTTCTTAGCTTCCTCCGTCAGCGTCCTCTTCACTCTCTTCTCCTCTGCCATCATGTCCATAGAAGCTGCTGAGCCTGGTTACCTCCTCTTCTTCTTCCTGGTCGTCCATAACATGAGCTAGCAGCAGCTAACAAACCAAGCTAACATAGGCTAACAGCAGCTAACAAACTGAGCTAACAGGAGCTAACAGCAGCTAACAATCCGAGCTAACATAGGCTAACAGAAGCTAACAAACTGAGCTAACATGAGCTAACAGCAGCTAACAAACCGAGCTAACATAGGCTAACAGCAGCTAACAAACTGAGCTAACATGAGCTAACAGCAGCTAACAGACTGAGCTAACATGAGCTAACAGCAGCTAACAGACTGAGCTAACATGAGCTAACAGCAGCTAACAGACCGAGCTAACATATGCTAACAGCAGCTAACAAACTGAGCTAACATGAGCTAACAGCAGCTAACAGACTGAGCTAACATAGGCTAACAGCAGCTAACACACTGAGTTAACGAGCTAACAGACTGAGCTAACATGAGCTAACAACAGCTAACAAACTGAGCTAACATGAGCTAACAGCAGCTACAGTTGTACAGTTACTCTTCTTCTTGCTCGCTCACTCTCTCCTTTTCTCTTCTTAGCTTCCTCCGTCAGCGTCCTCTTCGCTCTCTCCTCCTCTGCCATTTTGTCCACAGAGGCTGCTGAGCCCACAACACTCGCCCAGATGCGGTCCAAAATCTCTACAACTACAACGCCGTGTCCAAAGTCAAAGCTAACGTTACTGCAAAACATGTCAAATATTTTGTCACATTTTGGTCTCTGCTCTGCTCCAAACTCCTGTGCTGACAAACTGAGCTAACAGCAGCTACAGTTTGCCAGGAAAAAGTTACAAAAAGTTGCTTTAAGTCTAAAAGCTCTAATCAGTGTCCTCACTTTTAAAAAATACAAAACTCAAATTGGTTCCCACAAGGATGGAAGTGTAACAAAACACACACACACACACACACACACACACACACACACACACAGGGTGATAAACAACCCTGAATGGGTTTCAATGAGGCCGCAGTGTTGCCGGCTCCTTTGTTGGGTTGGATCGCTGAGAAATCAATGGGTTAAACAGCGTTTATTGTGGGGGATCCTTCCCAGGGTGGAGGTGGAGGAGGAGGGGATGCTGGTGGGTGGATGGTGGATGGAGGATGGAGGGGGAAGGTCTGGGTCCATTTCTCTTTCTTCAAATAAATAAAGAGGCGGGGGTAAGAGAGCGATTCAGCCCGCGGGAGGCTGAAGAAAAGACAGAATAGGAAACAGCAGTAGGTGAGCAACAAAAACAGCAACAACTGTGACTATCACACACACACACACACACACACACACACACACACAATGGTAGAAGTTGGCACATGCAGCAGCACATGACCGCACATGCTCAAACACACACACACACACACACACACACACACACACTAAAGGAGGGTCCTCTGAATTGAAACGCCTGAAGCCAGAAGTACCAGCGGACGCCATGGCAACAAGTGGGCATTACATTACCGACAGTGAGGAGTGGATCAGGACGGGGGGAGGTGCCGTCATCGCTCTGAGAGTAACACTGTGACACAGTGAAGCTTCATGAGCCTGTTCAAAACTTTCATCCACGCACAGCCGCTACAACACGAGTTAGAAATGATGATCTTAGAAACACACGACGGATCATTACGTCTTAATCTGATCTCTCCTCTCGTTCAGGACATCATGTTTAATGTTCTGGACCAAATGAAGGCAGATATGTTTTAAAACATCGAATTCATTGACGGATGTTTTTCAAACACTGACGTCACATTGTACTGTAAGCAGTCCATGAAAACATCAGGCATTCAAGTATAAATGTATTAACAGAAAAATGTACTTCAAGCTTTAAATACTCAGATAGCATGGAAACGTTGATTCAACGTGGAAATTCAGAATCATCGTTTTTGTTGAGGTTTAATATTCAAGGCTGGTTGGCATTGAATCAAGAAGAGAAAGAGAAACTCTGAATCAATGTTGGTTCAACGATAAAACAGCGAACTAATATGGAATATGTAATTAAATAGAGTATTGATAACTATGTATTCATTAGTGTATGTTCACCTGAAGATAAGACTTGCAGTTACCGTTTCTCCTTCAAACTATGACTTGAATCACTTGAGTTGTCTCGAATAACTCAAGTTTGACTCGGAATCAAGACTTGTCTCAAGTGACTTGGACTTAATTAAAAGTCCAAGTCCAAGTGAGGTGTCAAATACTTTAAGACAAGTCTTGATTCTGGTCCAAGTTCAGGTAAGTGATGACCAGGATCAAGACTTGTCTCTAACTCTGACTTGGACTGGATTCAGACTCGACCTCACGTGAACTCGGGCGGGAACGAAGACTTGACTTGTCACTTGAACTTAATTCTGGTCCAAGCTCTTAAAGTCTTAATTCACTTCGACACTGCCGGCATCAAATACATCGAGATTTGATTTTAGACTTGAGACCTGAAAACAAACAGCTATGTCAGCGACGGTCCTCACATGTATAGAAGTATAAATGTGTGTGTGTGTGTAAAGAGAGCATGGGAAGCTGACAGATGCTTTGTGTGTGTGTGTGAATGTAAGTGTGTGTGTGCATGTGTGTGCGTGTGCATGTGCATGTGTGTGTGTGTGTGCTCTATTGTGGCAGGTCAGCATCGTGAATGGAACAGAAAGTTCTATAGAGCCGAGCTGAAACATGTGTGGGAGGTGTGTGTGTGTGTGTGTGTGTGCGTTCATTCATTATCTGTTCATTTGAATGAGAATCAGTTTGACTCTCTGCTGATACATGTTACAGATTCTCTCGTGGAGAGAGAAGAGTAGACGTCGCTCCCGGATGTTTATTATTTCAGCTGGGCCTTTCTTATGTGGCTGAAACACGTTTTCTGCTTCCATGCTGGGACTGAGTGTGTCGATGATTAAGTAGTTCATACAACCCCTCTTCAGAATACCTGAGCTCTACCTTTAATGTGTTCTTCACATTAATGCTGCAGCTGCTAAATGTGGTATTCATAATCATTTATATTCTGCTGGGCATGTTAATCTTTTGGCTCCAATCTTTTGAGATTGTGTTGGCGTGAGTGTGTGTTAAGATGTTGAAGATGTTTCTTTTTCATTGCTCGTATATTGCATGTGCGTCTGTAAGTGTTTATTTATTTGCATTTTGTGTGTGTGTGTCCAGCTGGAAGCAGGGAGGCAGGAAGCATGCAGCAGCAGCAGCAGCAGCAGCAGCAGAGCTGGCGTTGGCCGTCATGATTTATGTGCTGTGAAGACAAATTTTCTAACAGTGGACCAGCTGTCTGCTGTGGAGACGGTACAACTCATCGTCGCCTCATCGTCGAGTTTATATTTCATGGCTGGCTCTCGAATAAATCACAGAGGCATCGTGGTTGAGTCATGCTGACCTTTGACCTCCTGGGTAGTTGTAGTTTTAAAATCACTGAACAGCTTTCACTAGATTTTCTCTCATATTTTCTTATAATGTAATATTTTAGCTAAGATGAAATGGAAATTAAAGGAGCAGTGTGTCAGATTGTTACCTCAGGATGAGTCTGGAGTATCTTCCACAGTCTACAGTCGCCGTCATGGGACAAACCAAACATGTTTGACATGTTTTGCAGACTCTGTTGTTTCTCCTTCACGCTCTCGTCTGTCTGGGCGTGGCCTACAGTTTCCTCATCACCTGTTCCTCATCATCTAATCAACCTTTGCGGTATAAAAGACTGACTCGGCCTTTTAATTGACAGGTGGGTGTGGTTACAGGTGGCTCACCCCAGCTCCACCCATGGAGGAGGTAGGTGGGTGGAGGCAGCCAGAGCCACCACAGAAGTTGTTGTTGACATCATGGATGTCAGTGTATGATCCCCACCTGCCCTTGCACATTCCTGATCATTCATTTTAACGGAGAGGGTGAAATGAGGGGGTTGCAATCTGCAACTACACCATTAGATGGCACTAAATCTACACACACTGGACCTTTAACCCTCCTAATATCAGTTGATCTGATGCTTTCTTGGCACATTTTTTTAATTAAACTTGCACACACCTCGTCGAGGTCGGTTATCCACCCTCATAACTCACCACAGAACACGGAAAACTCGAGTTTTTTTGCCTCTAGATATTCATCAACAATAATATATATAAAAATCTAATCAAGGTCCACCTTCCTTTTAGCCACATCTCTTAGAAGATGGTTTAGTTGTTGCCGTTTAAAAGGTTTTCGATATGAAGTGATGTGATAACAGCTAAACATCTCCATAGCAACGCCATCCTTCGATAGAGGCTCTGCGACGGCGGATCCTCGAGATATTTAAACATTTATAATGTAGAAAACGCGTCCGAACCTGTTTGTGTGTGTTTGTAAGCAGGGATTCATGACGAAGGATCTAAGAAAGCTGCGTTCAAAGCCATGCAAAGAGGAAACAACAGAGGGAGGGAGGCGACGCTGAGGAAAACACCGGATCCACAGAGGTCATGTTAAAAAGGTTTATTTCAACAACTGTCTGAATTTTTGTTTGTTTTATTCTCTGTTCGAAGAAGAAGAAGTCCCAAAAAAGTACAAAAAAAAAAAACAATAAAACAAGTACATCAAAGGATTAGAAATCACATCAATGAAAACCAAGACACATCGTGTTGCTTCTTTTAAAATCAATCCAAGCAAATTTTTTTTTTATCTCCGATATTTATACATACTCACTGGATTAGTCAGACAAACATCAAAACCTCTCAGTAGCTTTATCTTAATTATTTTTTTTTTTTTTACAATGACGTTTTACGTACGTTTTAAACTTCTGTATGATTTCTTTCTTTTTACAAAATACACCAATGCAGGCAGGGGAAGGTGTGTGTGTGTGTGTGTGTGTGTGTGTGTACATATAAGCGTGTTTTCATCTTTTGTGTTTCATGTATGTGTGTGTGTGTGTGTGTGTGTGTGTGTGTGTGTGTGTGCAGGTAAGATAGATAAGGGAGAGTAGAGTGACAGCAACAAGGGTGTTGGGGACGGAGGGCTGCGAAACGGGCATGAGTGGATGTAACGGGGAGGCGGGTGGTTGCAAGGCGGCGGTTGCAAGGATGAGGTGGGGGGGTTACTCTCAGCTGGGGGAGGGGGGCAGTGGCGGCGGGTTGCGGTGTGTGTGTTTTGTTTTTTTTTTCAGCGGCCCATGCCGCTTGGTGGCAGTGTTGCCGTGTCGGAGACGGTTGCAGACTTGGTTGGTTGGCTGGTACGTTGGCAGGCTGGTTGGTTGGTTGGTTGGTTGGTTGGTTGGTTGACCGGTTAGGCGCACTCGGCAGTGGACGGAGGGATATTTTTTGGGGGTGGAGGGAGAAGGGAGCTCCTGTTGCCGGCGCACCTTGTCGTTTTCGGTTGTCGTGTTGTCAGGTTGCTTTTTTTGTTTTCACATCATGTTGTTCTGCAGTGAGTTTACCTCCGAGGAGTTCTCCTCGCCCAGGACCTTGTGGTTCTCGTGTTTGGGGGTCAGAGAGTTGTGGATGTTGAGGGAGTCGTCCTCCTTTGGCGAGGCCTTCACCGGGTCCTCCAGCTTGTTCTGGGAATTAGGATCATCCTATCCAGGGAGGGGTGGAGGTGATAGGTGGTAGATGGTAGGTGGAAGGGGGTGAGGGGGGCAGAAAGTACAGTTAAAACCACGACAAGAGTTTCATGTTCAACTGTGATCCTGGTCAATTTGAATTCTTTTTAAAGCCTTTGTAGAAAATTCTGACCAACCCACCAGAACTGGACTCCCTCAAAGACTAAGTTCATCTTTCTTTACACCCATATTGGGCGATTCTGCACCTCACAATTTACATCCAATGCCAACATTCAGTGCCAAATTAGGTAGTTGTTTGTGTTGCGAGTTGGAAAGGAAGGAAGGAACCCAAACCTTACCTTGACCCTGGTCTATTTACCTACCGTAGTCACCTAAACAGACACCAGAATTTAACAAATGTTAGCACTGGACATTCCAGTGTTTTGCAGAATCGTCCAACATTGATGTTCTTGTGTCGAGATGATGAACTTGGGCTCAAAATGTTTTTGAAGAATCCCAGAGCTTTGGGTTTCATGTTCTCTCTTTCATCTTCATGCTTTAAAAGAACCACACCAGTGTGTTTCAGGTCCCAGACCACAAATCTGTACTTTACATTTCTGCTATCCTTTTCTGAACACTCGTTCAGAAGTTTTTTTGCCAATTATTCCAGGTTGGTTTCTGTGCAGCGTGAAAATAAATACTCCGACTCGACTTTTGAAACCAGCTTGACACACGCAAGGGTACAACCCCGGATGCCACCAAGCGGCAATCTCTGTGGCTGTGAAGTGAAGCCAAAGCGGAAGTGCCAAAAATGCAGTTCCTTGAACCCAGAACCTTCTTGCAGTGCTAACTGTCCCGCATCTACAGTACGAAGCAAGCGTCGTCAGTCAACTAATACATTTTCAAACTGCACAGAAATCAACAGAAACCAATTGTTTGCAGTATATCTGATTTGTAAGACAAGGACCCGAAATCTGAAAAAAAAAACAGAAGCACTGGTATGATTCTTTAGAGACTGCCGGCAAAACACCATAAAATATTCAACCAAACCAAATTGCAGATATCGTGTCATTACTTTGAGTAGCAGCCATCTCAGCGGTTGATAATCATCACGCTCGGCTGGGCATGTTGTGTTTAGTCGAGGAGACAGTGAGGTGAACTGCATGAGCGCCATCAACCCCACCCTGTACCCCCCTCCAACCTCCAACCACCTCTTTTCAGGCAACCCAGGAAGCACATGCACATCCACATGCAAACCCCCCCCTCCGCCCGACGTACTGTAAAGATCGCTCATGCAGAACGCCTCAGCTCCTCCTCCTCCTCCATCCGAAACAAAACAAAAAGAAATATATAATCTCCACCCTTGGTCTTCTATCTGTGAGTACCACCGTCATACATACCCAAGCAGTCACTGAGGGGAAAAAAGCAAAACGTGTTTTAAGAGGTTTCAATTTAATTCATCTGAATTTAATTAAGGTCAGAGGGAACAAAATTGATTGCGGAGTCCATTTTGGCTCTGTTTTTCCAGCCTCTTATCCCCCATTAATATTGCATGGCATCATCGACCATGCTGCATCCCGGGGCGTCCATCACACACGCACACACACTTACAGACAAACACACCATCAAACTCCAGACCCCGAGGCCTGTGCCATTTACAAAAACACACCCTAATTGAATGTTTGTGTTTGAATTCAATGCCTTTTAGAAAGGAAGAGCAGTGAGAGCATTTACCCGCTGGCTGCTGGCTTAGATAGTAACTTCAGGCAGGACGTGTGGATACGTCACTTCCATGGTTATGGGATAGGGGCCTTCTGTCCTCCCGTCAGCGTGAAACTGGAAAACGTTTTTTCTCTTGTTTGTTCGTTTGTTGGATTTCATTGTTGTGTATGGGTGGAGGGGAGACGGGCGGGCGGTGGGTGGGAGCAGCACAGAGTCACGAGGACTTTAGAGTGGGTGTAATATTTCACGGGGGGAGAGGGGGAACAGAGATAAACAGGGTTCTGATGATGATGATGATGGAGGCACACGGACAGTTCCTAAAGTCCTTTTTGTGTTTTAGGGGGCAAATAAACCACTTCTTAAAGTCCCTGTATGTAGATTTTTATGTCATTTAAGCATCTTTTATAACGTATATAATAACTGTGTGTGTAGAAAAATGAGCCATATTTAAATTGAGTTTAGGCGTTTTTTGTTAACCTAAGAATAGTCCACCACTTTAAGTCAAGTGCCTGAAAGTTTGTAGAGAGGAGAAATCCCTTAAATTAATTTTGCTCTAGTGCCACAATTATGGCAACACAAAGAAAATTGAGCAACGTGACGAGTAAATATCTTGCCTACTTTTGCGGTATGAAACCAAAATAAAAGGTTAGATTGCAAAAAACAGATTAAAAAAGATGCTGAAATATCAAAATCATGATGCGGATTCATAAAAAGGTCTGAATTCAGACTTGGTCAGGTTTATTTTAAAGGTAAAATGCTTGATTTTATGATATATAACTGATAGCTGGAGGTAAATATTTCTGTCCGCTCTCTGTATAAATATGAAGAAGTATCATGGAGCAGACGGCGGCACACAGGTTGATAAACCAGCCTGGACATAAACTCTGGTCCGGATCAGACCAGAATCAGGGTCGACTCTTTTTTTGATTGTCAACACATGCAAATGGTGCAAGAGTGCCAAATTTGTGGATGTTAAAAATGAAGCTGGACTTCCTAATTATTGGTTTGTGGTTGTTTTTTCTTCATTCAGTCCTGCAGCTGATTAAATGTGTCGTTTGTTTAAGAGTCCGCACACCTGTGTGTTTGTTAGCTTTTGTCTTTTTAATATTTGGGCACAAACATTTTTAATATTTGTACTGATATGTAAATGCATGTGTGTGTGTGTGTTGTACTCTTTTCTTGTGTTTGCAGTCAAGATTAGAGTTGCAAAATTATGGGAATTTTCCAAGTTGGAAACTTTCCATGGGAAATAACAGGAATTTATGGAAATAATTGGGAATAAACCGAAGGCTGAATTGAAGATTGGCACTTAACAGGGAACTTAAATATAGTTAACATTATCAAGTACACTTGAATATCTGCTATTCCTCAATCACACAGCACACTGCTTACTGCAGGCAATGCTAATTACTAAATTTCCCCCAATTTCCTGTGAAAATATCATTAATTCCCATTGAAAGTCTCCAAAATTCCCCACCTTAACTTCCCATGGAAAGCTTCTGGAAATTGTCCAACCCTAGTCAAGATTGTGTCTGTGTTTCTGTGGACTGTAGAGGAAGGAGGAGAAGATTTTTAAATGGACTCCTGGCTGAGTCACTAAAAGTGGGACATACACTGCACATATATTCTATTGTTTCCAGACATAACTGGGTGTACACAACACGAGGACCATCTCTCAAACACTGAACTGATGTAAAATCATTTTGTTTGTCTTGAGAGTTTAAAATTCATCCCACATTTTCTTCTAAACTTCTAAACTTTTAACAAACCCCCCTCTGAATACTTCTTTCCTCTGGAAAGTCTTCTGGAGGAAAGTTCGTGTACGATTTGATTTTCCACAGCAGTGACCGAAAAAACTGAACTGAAGCTGAGCAACAGGAAACAAAAACACAACTCAGATCATCACTTCAACGCTCGAAGCGTTCTCAGTATTTTCTGAGCTCAAATTAAACAAATGACTCATCTTTAAATGCACACTATTCCTGCACGAGCGCAGCATGTGGACTTCAGGGTCAGTCGAGCTTTTGATCAGAGCTGATTCAATCGATGGAAATTAAATTCTTTTAGGAATTTCACCCAGCTCTGCTCGGTCAATTCATTTACTGTGCTGAATTTATTTAGTATTGACCAAAAAGAAAAAAAACTGTTTGCTGCAGAGGAAACTGTGTGGCTGAACTCAGGAAGATTGAGGACGGAAGAGGGTTCAATTTACCACAGCGGATGAACGAAGCGTTCTGTTACTGCAGGGAAACATAAGTGCTTTTTGTGTTATTGTTCCGAAATGACTGCTCTGGTACGAATGTGTTGTTCTCTGCAAAATTCAGCCTTTTCTCCGCCAACTGCAAAAGCTTTTCTTGTTTCATACATTGCCTCAGTGTGTGTGGTCAACAGTTTTCTTGCTGCAGGACTGATGCAGTTTTTAAGTGTTTATGATTTGGAGGGTTTGTACCTCCAGGCTCTGCAGGCTCTTTTAATGTGTTTTAAAAGGCGCGTTCCCACAATTTTTATGTACACAAATCAACTATGTACCCCTGAACAGACTTTGATGTATAAAATGGGTGGAGCTCCTCTTTAAAATAGATTTTTAAAGATCTGAACTTGTTTTTTAACGCAGTGTATGTAAGATTTACACGGCTTTTTATGCATAAATTGATATTTTTCTGAAAATATAACCCATATTGGCATTTTGTTTGAATCTTTATCAGCTTAAACTGGAGATCATAATTATTTTTGAGGCTTTTCCACAAGAAAAGAGGACGGAGAAGAGCGATGACATGCAGCGAATGGCTGCAGGACCCAGCTTTGGTACATGGAGTTCCACCTGGTGAGCTACTGGGGCCCCCTAAGTTTTTATATATTTACTAAACGGATGTACCTGAGACGTTATGTGTGTTTTCATGTATTTGTTGGAGGAGGGGTTGTAAGACTCGGATTGATCTGCCTAGAGCTGAGAAAAGGTGATTGACAGGGCCACAGTAACAATGAGAGAGCTGTTTGAAGGGGAGAGGAAGAGGAAGGGGCGGGACTATCTGACATTTGGTCTTACCTCACAGTCGGACTCTTCTTTGGTCTTACACTCCCAGGTGTATCTGCTCATGGTTTTCTGAGGGGAGGGGGATGGGGGGGGCAAAGGGTTATACTCCTCAAAACCAAAAACAAGGCATCCTCAGAGAGAGAAGAAGAAGAGCGAGAGCGATCGAAGAGGACAGAAGATGAGCGGGAGAGAGCGAGAGATCAGACAATACAGAGAGATTAAGTAACAAGAAAGATGGAGGCAGACAGGAAGAGATAGAAGCAGACAGATAAAATAGAGTGAGAGAGACAGAGATCAGCAGTAGGAGTAAAAGTAGACTTCCTTTCAGGCGACAGCTGATATTCCCAGCTGGCAAAAAAGCATCTCTGAGGTAGAAACCGACTCTCTGGTGCAGTCTGGCCACTGTAAATACAAGTTTGGATATTTCTGGAGAAGCTCTCCATTGTTGTGATACCGGGCTATTAGTTTAGGGGGTGAAGTGGAGGTTATTTGGTTTATTAGTGGGTATATTTTTGGGAGGGGAATTGGTGAGGTGAATTTGTCTTTAAACGTGTGTTGGAAAATAAACCTGGGCTGAATAGTAGCTGCAAATCTCTTCTGATTGACACATGTGGACCATGCCGATTCGGACTAAAGGCTGTCAGGCAGAGTTTACAGCAAAAATGTGTTTTTATGACTTTGTTTCCTTTGACTGACTTCACTAGTTTATCACCCTTTAGCATTTTATCGAATCCGCTTAGCAAATTCTTTCAGATCAATCCGTTTAGCTTGTAAGTTGTCTTTCATTCAAAATTTTTAAATATGTGAAATGATTCGTTCATAGACTGGATTTAACACTGAAGCAGAGACGTTTTTTCGAGAGACAGCAAGCTCAAACTGTCTTTTTTTTTTTGTTTAAATGACTATACAGGGGGCGGTCGGTAGCGTAGTGAGTTAAGCGGCCGCCCCGTGTGTGGAGGCTATAGTCCTCGCTGCAGCTGGCCTCGGTTCAAATCCCGCATCCGACAGCTAATTTACTGCGTGTCACTCCCTCTCTCTCTGCCCCCTGCTTCCTGTCTATCTTCAACTGTACTATCAATAAAGGCCAAAAAAAATCTTTAAATGACTATACAGGTATCTGATCATGCAGTGAGTATAGTTTTGTATGAAACATGCTAATAAAGTTTCCATTTGTCTGTGTGTGCTTTTTGGTCATTCAAAAGAGCAACACGAGATAAAAGGTTTGTTAACAGATCTTTTGTAGCTTCGGATCTGGAAACCAGATTCTTCAAAACTCAACAATACTTGTTATTTAAACACACAGAGTGTGTATTTCCTTTCTCATAAAACATTTGTGAAGCTAATCTTTATTAATATGTTCGAAATATGTTCTGCATTGTTTACACTTCTTCTCTGCCACATAACCAAGCTCATGGTCAAAAACCTCACAGGACTTGCTAAAACAACCATTTAAAGCATTTACAGGTACTATTCAATCCAGTGGATGAGTGGGGATTTTGTGATGTATAGGTGATGTTGAGTTAGACAGTTGAGGTTTTACAGATGTCGTTAGGAGGTGGAGATGGACAGATTTTCTTTTTAGACTTCTTGTCCGTCGGGGGAGTGAAATGGTATTCGGTTACATCGCTACGTCTAAAACTGTTGAGCGAGCATGAAAGATGTGAGAATTATAGACGAAGCTGCTTCACACGTGAACAAAACTACTGATGGAGTAGTTAGAGGGTGGTACCACATCCTAAAAAAACAAAAACAAACTCAGTTGTAGCTCTACAACTACCCATGCTGCTACAACTGTAGCGTTGGCCGCTACTAGCTACCCCATGCTTCAGTTAGTAAGGCACCTGTCGGCTCTGCCACCAGGTGTTGCATCTCAGATGTTTATCCTGATGAACCCCGTCCAAAGCATCCTGTGACCGTTAGCTTACCTGTTTGTAACCCCCCCCACCAACCAATAAAACCAATCCCTCCCGACAACACCACCCATTTTCAGGATAAACAAGTCAAGCAAGACATTTAGTTCAAAAGGGAACATTAGATTTGTAAACAGACAGCAAAGCAGAGCTGCGATGGCTCGCTAACATGGCCTCCCAGGGTGGCACATGTTGGCGACAGAGCAGGAACGCCATGGCACACCGATGCAAGAGGTGATCAAAGAGAGAGCAGGTTAGAAAAAGACGGGGAGTGGGGAGGGGGAGAGGTTGGAGTGTGGGAGTCTTCTCTTAGTTAAAGCCAAGTTGCTATCTTAGCTTTGAGGACAGTCACTCAGTCTGCAGAGTTTACACGGGAACGGATTCAAACACTGAGTGTTTTCTCTCTGCCAGTGTTTCTTCAGTCAAAATAAGCTAGCAGGATGTTGCGTGATATTGCTTACGTAAAGATTTAAGACTGAACAGGTACAGTCATCGTCATCTCCCGTGTTTGTTTTGCTCTCACATTTGGAGTACGATCAATAAGCAATCAACCAGGGGAAACCAAGACTTGTCCGCCGTTGCAAGCATGGTATCATGCTTGGAAAGGGCTCAGTCACTCCTTGCATGGTAAGAAGGGCTGCAAAGGACTCCAACAATGGTATGCAAGGATTGACTGAGCTCTCTGCAAGCATGATACCATGAAATGGTATGCAAGGACAGTCAGAATCGTTACAGCCCTTTGCAAGCATGGTACCGTTGTTATGGTACATACTTACCCTCTTGTCAATGGGTATTGGGTTGGGTTGAGTATGAAAGGAACTTTTACACTTTTAAATGTATTCCAGGCAGCCATTCCTGTATGAACGTCAACTATGAGACCCTGAAAACTTGCTTATCTATAATCCACCACAGTGAGACTTCATGGTCAGGCACCATCTTATCTTAGAGAACTCGTAGTACCCTATTACCCAACTAGAACAGTGTGCCCTCAGGGTGCAGGGTTCCTTCTGGTTCCTTGTGGTTCCTGTAGTCTCCAAAGTAGGCTAGGACTCAGAACCTTCAGCTATCAAGCTCCTGTTCTGTGGAACCAGCTTCCAGGTTTAAAGTAAGTTTTTCCTTGCCACTGTCACCAAGTGCTTGCTCATGGTGGGAATTGTTGGATCAAGTAGTTTAGATGTGCTCTATATGGAAAGTGTCATGAGATAACTTGTGACCTGTCTGCGCTGCGTTACCTCAGAGCAAGAAGGAAGTTTTGACTTCCAGCAAAAAATGTTTAATCTATAAAGAAAATGGATGGAATATTAAATCTGGTTCGAGATTCTCAAATGTGAAGATTTACTCTTTGGGTTTTTGGACTGCGATGGACAAAGTTTCACTGAAGTTTTATGAACTATGCAAGTAACTGGTATTACCCTGAAACTACCTAAAGATCTATGAATTCAAAACTTCTTTACGTTATTAATAACTTTGTTGATCTGTGTGTCTAAAATATGAAGCCGTTCATGTGCGTGCTCGAGAAAACTCCCGCCGTCCTCTCCTCCTCGCACTCCGACTCCGCCCATCCCCGTCCTTAGCGTTCCACACCTCGGAGTATCGGAGAATATTCTCATGCCCATGCATTAGGGGAAGGGGGAAGGGAGGGGAAGGGGCGTCCAGGCAGGGGGAGATGCAGAAGAAGGGGTGAGAGAGAGAGAGACAGAGAGAGGCGAGAACCACGTTACCTGACAGATAATGTTATCATAGTAAGCCAATGCACGGGCATGAGGGACGTTAGGAGGGGTGTCGCACAGTTTCCTTACATTTGGGTGGGAGCCCTCAGCGATGGTGGACAGCGAGAAATTATCATTGTGCTGCTCCGATGTAGGCCGGTACTTACTGCTGGGCGTCAGAAGATGGATGGATGGACGTGAGAGGGAGGAGGGGACGTGGAAAGGAAAAGGAGTGAAGTAGAAGAGAAGAGGAAGGAGGAGAGATTTGGAAGATATTGAGAAGAAGAGGAGTTTAAAGAGGTGGAAAAGAAGGAGGCAGGAGATGAAGATGTAAAGAAAGAGAAGAATGGACGTTTAGGAGACAAGGAAGATGGAAAACAGGGTCACATGGGGAGAGAGGAGGTTTAGAAAGATGGGAAGAGTAGATGGCAGTTTGAGGATTTGAATCCAGGAGGAGAAAAGACACAAAGAGATGAATGGAGAGACATCAGGGAATAAAGAGGGGCCGAGAAAAGGGACAAATTTAGGAAGAGAGGTTACATTGTCGAAGAAGAGACAGAGGAAAGAAAAAGGAAGGGTGGGGAGAAAAAAAGCAAGAAAGCAGCATTAGTTAGACAGCAAGTTTACGTCTTTCCGTTTGTTGAGAGGCAAACAGAGAAAAAAGACATTTTTATCTGTGATGCAACAAACTGTGACGCGAGAAATGCCGGACAAGAGTAAATGTGGGACTGACTTTTAGTGGTTGGTGAGAGCTTGGTGAAATAAAAGGCTGAAAGACAGACGCCGAGCTGGGCTGACTGCTGCTGGACTAGTCAGTGATGTAACCAGAACAAATACTCGAGTACAGCTGGACACAGTTACCACAGTGGGAGTACTGATCATCTGGACGGCCTCATGAAAACTCGGCTTTAAAACAGATAAACTGACTTTCCTTTCGTCTCGTCGGGGGAAGCGGCAAAAACTCTGGGAGTTCCCTCTTGACTGTGTTCGACTGAACTCTTTGAATTTCTTCATCTCCGACTCCTCAAAGAGACGAGATGTTTGTCTGAGGGACCGAATGAAACAATAACTTTGACACGAGCGTCACAGATTTGTCTCCTCTTTCTTCCCTCTTCATGCTGTCACATACAAACCTTTACTCTGAACATTTTAAAGACACCAAAAAGCATCAGCCGCCCTCCAAACGTCTCTTTTTTTTCTCTCTTCCCATCTCATGTCTTCACTCCCCCGTCGTATCTATAGTTAAAGAGGCCGTGATCTGCTTCCTCTCTCTGATCCTCGTGCGAGCTTCCGTATTTATATTTCATGAGCGCTGTGACGGGACAGTCAGAGACGACAGAGAGACAGACGGAGAAATCTGTTTTCCCGTCAACACTCGTCAAACTCTAACACCAGAAAGCAGCTTTGGAGCTCTCACTCTGCTGACTTTTTGTGGACACAAAATAGCAGCTAACAAGAAATAGTCCATCAAACAAAAGACATATTAATTAGTGAGATTTAGAGCTGCAGATGCAGAAATATAAATTAATAAACACATTTTGCTAAAGATTATTTTTGTATTTCTACATTTATTCATTTATTTATGTGTCACAGGAAGTGCCAGAACCTGCAGTTCCTGTAATGTCCACTTGAGGCTGGCTCCAGAAGTGAGTCAGTCTCCATAAGTCCCCATGTCCAAATGTCCAACTTCACAGCAGAAATAAACATGTTTACAGCCTGGTACAAAAAACAGTTTTGGTCTCTGTAGCTAATTTCCCCGTTCATGACAACTGTACTGAGGGTGAATTTATATACAACTCACCTGTTCACATTATATTAAGGCTTAAAGTTATGCAGGATTAAGAGTGGGGACGCTTTGACTGACAGGTGGGTGCTGTCACAGGTGGCTTATTAGAGCACCCAGGCCTTAGTCGACCATGCACCAGGTGCCGTAAACGTGGCAAATTCACCTCGGCTGCCACATAGCGTTAGCCCTGACGTTACACCCAGACACCCAGTGAGTGATGCACGAACAGATAAATAAATAGAACAGAAATAGCTTTTTTCCGTTGATATTTTTATTCTTGGTTCGTACATTTTCCTCCTTCATCGGTTTGTTAGGTTTTTGTTTCTTTGTGCTAAGCTAAGAAAATCAGGTCGCGTTCAGACTTTTTTTTTTTTTTTTTTTTGCAAAACAATGGCACAAAAAACTTGAACCAGATGTTTCAGCAAGTGGCTCCAAAAATGAGACTCGTTACAGAGCGACAGAGGGAGGTCCGGGTGGGCGGACGGAACGACGGGAGGCGGTCGATGTTGATTTCTTTAGAGTGCGACCACGATTGTTACCGAACAATGGAGGTTTTTTTTCTAACCGTGACTTTGTGTTTGATTCATCGTGAACCACGATGAAGACGTCAGCCTGTCAGATGCAGAGACGCTTCCAGAGGACGTGGATGAAACAAACGTCTTTTTCTTTCGGAGCAGGATGTTTGGTCTGAGCTCGACTGCGGCAGAGTGTATTCATGAGCCTCGTCAGCAGTGCAAACACCACTCAGTGTGTCACGCCAAGCTTTTTCCTCCATCACCACCCTCTCTTATTCCCTTCTCCCCCTCTCTCTCTCTCTTTCACTTTCTCTTCTCCTGCAACAGTGTCTCCTTCTCCTGGCTTTCTCTTTCATGCTGCACCCTGCTGCTGCTGCACACACACCCCTCAGGTCGCACAGCTGTATGTAGGTCAACCCCGCCTCCCCCTGGTTCCTCCCCTGCCTCCCTCCCTCCCTCCACCTCCTGTTCAGACTGCCCTACTTTCAGCTGGATCCAATGACATCACCCTTTTTCAATTTCTGCTTGCTAGCGTTAAGGCTACAACCGACTGCACCACCATTCCTCCTTCTCGCCATCATCGCCTTCGTCGCCCCGTAATCTCGTTCCACCGTGACTCGCACGATAACCTTCCCCGTGCAGCTAAAAATAGGTCCTGTGAGCGCGGGAGCTGGTGTTGAGGATTCGGGTCCTTCGGTTCACATTTGCATCCGCAGGCTGTTGCTCATCCACGACGGCTCTGTTGCTAGGGAGGCTGAAACACACCGGCACTGCCGAAATCAACGCCACCACAGTGACCTCCACTCCTTTTTATATTCAGCCCAGTCCTTCAGTCTGTCAGATTTTCGGAGGTTCTCCACCGCTTCTGTCGTCAGTCCAACATACATGAATGTTAATTAAGAGCCTGCCGTCATGCTCAGTGATGAATAGTTTGATTAAAGCCGGATTCAGCTTCTTTAACTTCAAGATGAGGCTCGAGGGATGACATTTTCATCTTCATTCATATTTCACGAGGAAGGCAACAAAACTAAAAGCAGATGTGGTGAAAGATTTTCAAGAGTTTCAAGATTTCTTTCAAAACACAATAAATATGTTGCTGGAAACACGTGAAAAGACTTGTGGAGTCAGAGAATCAAACAAGTTTTCAGTCTCAGGATTTTGTGGGCGGTCCTTAAAGGGCGGCTCGATGACACGCTGAGGCCACCCTGAGCAGAGAGATGAATTCATCTTGTTCAAGTTCAAGGGTTCAAGGTGTTGATGATCCACCATCAGGGCTAAAACATAGAATTGAATTAACATATAGGGATCTACAGGAATCATAAAATTAGATTTCACGGCTCACAGCTGTACTGGGTTGCATTAGATGTACAAGTATCCTTTATAAAGTGGCCACTGAGTGCAGAGACTATAAAGTTATGTGTAATACTCACATTCGATACAGTATCGAGCTCAAATGCTATTACACAGAACTTTAGTGCTCACAGAGCCAGAGTACGATGTTAACGATGCTCCAAAGAACTATTAAACAAATCATAAATTTTTATTTTATATGCTGATTTCTTTTAGTATTTAAGTTACTTGTGCAGTCTACCTACAGGATGCACAAACCTCATCTCATTTAAATCTGTTTTCAACACAAATACATTTATATATTGATTTTATTTACTGTTTTCAACACAAATACATTTATATATTGATTTTATTTAGAAATTAGATCCAGTATCAGCAAATTCTCTCTAAGAAAATGACTTTTTAATTTGAATTCATCTCTATCTCTGGGCTCCATGCTTTCTAAAATGTTTCTACAGATCCAGTGGAGCCTGATCCTCCTGTAAACATCCTGAGTCGGACCCTCTGCTGGTCCCTTTTTTCCTCCGTCTGCTCTGTCATCTGCTTTTCTGCCGGCTGCTCGCCATCAGCTCTCCACGCCGCCCCTCCCACCTCCTTCCTTCCTCGTCTCCTCCTGCATTCCTTCATTGTCTTCCTCACTTATTCGCTTCCTATTTCGGCAGATCTATCCTCCTCCTCCTCCTCCTCCTCCTCGGTCCCTCAGACTATCCTTTTATCACCCATCCCCCCTCCCATCCTCCATCCTCCTCCTCCATCTGTGTATTTTTTCTCCGCTAATAACTCGAATGACGGATGATTCAAAACTGCAGCGTCACCTTAACGACGTTACTTGTATATAAATCTGATTCGTGTGCTCAGTGCTTTGATGCATTTATTAATATTTTGATAAGAAGGAAGGGTCACTATCGTTTCTGTTCATGTGAGGCATTAAAACCGGTGCAGACGCTGAAACGTGTCTGCATGCTGTGATCGTGTACTTGTTGACGAGAGAAGCTTAATCCCTGTCGCGCGTCCTCAACAAGACGCCGAACATCTTCCGCCTGAGTCATTCTCGAGTGATTCTCGCCTGAAACTGTGAGAGGAAGTTATTTCTTTGGAAAGCCTCCGCAGCCTCGTCTTTCTCTCGACACATGCTGCCGTTTACGCGTCCTGCCTTTTCTTCTTTCATGTTCATGTTTCACAGAAAAGCTTCTTCCCGCTCTGTCACGGTCACCCTCTGTTTGTTCCTGCTCGTTTTCACACATCTAAGCACGTTCAAATATTTAATTAAGACTTGATTATGAATGTAGGAACAGAGCTGTTGTAGACTTTCCCCTCTTTAGATCTTAAATCATCCATTAAATGAAACAATCTGAGCAGGGAATAAATCACCCTTCAGCCTGTAACCGGCTGCAATTCGACTTCTGCATTTAAAGGGTCAGTCTGGGAACCACTAGTGTAGCTTCACCTTCACTCTTAGTGACCTGAACTTGGAGGAGGAAGGTACCGCTGGTCCATCTTTGCCCTACAAGGTTGGGATAATAATTTTCATACTACCGTTTGTTGACTTTGTTCAGCTTAAGCACGAATTCCTGTTGACATTTGGATCCGATCATGATGTTTCACAACACAAATATGAGCCACATGCTCACTCTTTTTGTACTTCAGCACTATTGTCCCTCTCTAAGGCCTATTTCTAGACACTGATTGAATTTCAATGAGCGTTTAAAGCGGTTGGTTCGTCTTCAAAACTTCTTTTTCAGCCTCTCTCTCTTCATCGACCGCTCTGTCTTCACACGAGCCGGGGCAACAGTTTGGCCCAGAGGCCTCAGAAACAAAGCGTTTCTCATTCAGTCTTTAACATTGACGGGAGTAATGTACCGCAGTCGAGACTCCGAGTGTCTGCTTGGTAACTGATAATAAATCTGCTGCACCAGAAAGCCTTTGAGCAAAACACTAAAGACTTTAGTTTCTTTAGTTTAGTTGGATTGATCTTTTAAACTTAGACAAATGAATGCACTGATTCAAAGACTGATTCACGCACACTAAAAGAAGATCTTGGAGTTTACTGAAAACAAATCCAGGGAGCGTGAAGGTAAAAGACTAAATAACAATTTATGTTCATGCTTTTACTTTGTTAACTGGAGTGAATCACGCCTGATGGGAGCCTCACCTGCGTTTGCGCAGCTTCTTGTTCTCCGTCTTGAGCACGTGGAGCTTCTTGGCGAAGCACACAATGATCATGAAGAGCAGCAGGACCACCAGAGCCGAGGCGCCCACGGCCAGGCACATCACCTGGAACTCGGTCACCACCGACTCGCAGCGAGCGCCCTTGTGCCAGATGTAATCCTGGACGTTACATCTAGAAAGAGAAAGAACGCGGGGTCAGCTCATCGTCGAGATTCTGTGAGATGCTCGGACTGGAGTGAGTTGTGTGTCTTTCACATCTGAACATTTGCTTTGAGTTTTGTTTTGTTTCCTCTCTGATTAAATGAAATCACCTCGGTGTGAAACGTCTTCATATTTAGCTCTAAAAACTTGTTTTGATGTTGTTACATAAATCTTTAGTGTTATTGTGAAGTAATCAACCGCAGGCTTCGACGTCGCTTTAATCCAAAATGGACAACATCATCACTTTGTGCGTCTGAAAATAGAAAAATGAGAAAAAAAGAAATATCCCGAGGCGTTTTTTTTCCGCCTATAAACATACACAAATCCAGGCCGTGTCAAAGATACACAAACACAATCGTAAAAGACATTAATAAGATCTAACGTAACGCATATGGGCCTCCATGTGTGGATGTACATTAATGGGACACACACAGTCACCATCTGAGTCCCAGACTCCCTCCGTGGCTGTTTGGCAGAGTACGGTGTCTGCCCCGGGACATAAACGAGAGAGGCAGATGGCTTTGTCTACAGACTGTTTGGGGTGTAAAATGGCAAAATCTATTTCACCGCTTAACGAGACCATAACTCTGCGGAGCGACGCCGTTTCGCCGTCACATGAGTGGAAGAATGTGCGGCTGTGGATTGTTCTCTCTGCACGACCAAAGGACCTTTTTTAAAGTAGGTCTGTTTTCAAGTTGAACAAAGTGACGCACCAACCAACAGGCCAAATAATTCAGAGGGAGGACGGAGAGCAACGAAGCAATTAACTGTGTCAACCTCACACAACACACTCACCCTAACGGAGTCTGTAATGATTTACCTTACGTGTCCCCACAAGGCCCGCGAGTCCCCACAATGAGACTCGTTAACCAGACTGTGTCCCCACATCATGAGTGCATGCTTTAATAAGCTCTAGGTTAGATTATTGTAATGCACTTTATGTTGGCGTCTCCTAGTCATCCCTCAGTCGACTTCAAGTCGTGCAAAGCGCTGCTGCCCGTCTTTTAACTGACACCAGCAAACGTGCGCACATCTCTCCTGTTCTTAAATCCCTTCAGTGGCTTCCTGTCCTTTATAGAATTGATTTTAAACTTTTAACATTTGTTTTTAAAGCTCTTAACGGCCTCGCCCCTTCATATTTATCTGAGCTTTTAACTGTCCGCAAACCTGCTAGAGCGCTGAGGTCCAAAGATCAACTGTCGCTGGAAGTGCCCAGGTCAAAATACAAACACTGGGGTGACCGAGCGTTTTCCGTAGCTCCCCGTCGAGGTGCATCTCGTTTCTGACCTGGGCCTTTTCAAATCCAAGCTAAAAACCCACTTATTTAGGATGGCTTTTAACACCCAGTAGTATGATGACACTTTTATCATTTCTTATTCGATTTTGTTGCATTTTATTGTTTTTATTTTGTTTGTTTTTTACCTATTGTTCTCGTTATTTATTGTCTACTGTAAAGCACTTTGGTACACCGAAAGGACTGTTGTAAAGGGCTGTATAAATAAAGTACATTTACATTTACTACAAACACACACACACACAATGATGAGGCAGTATGAAGTGAACGGAGGTGTCGGGGCGTATGGTCACCGGCTACATTCTCTACATGCTAAGCAGTACTTCTTTCACCGACTGACTTCCTGTATCCTTCCTGAATCCTCGACGCTTTTATTTTGCCAGCTGAAGAGAAAAACGCTGGCAACGAGCCCGGGAGACATTTTGAGCGTGGGCATAAGTGAGAAAGAAAAAAAAAGGAGGAGGAGAAGAAGGAGAAAGAGAGAGAGAGATGATGCCTGATATCACTTTTTCAAGGAGACTTCAATGCACTCAACCTCCGAGCAATTTCGTGTCCGTACAAAGAAGAGGTTTATATAAGTCAGTAAGACGGAGGGCGGGGGAGGGAGAGGAGGATGCATAAAGGAAGAAGGCGAGCTGAGCGAGCAGGCGAGGATGTGCTGGTCGTCATGGCAACCCAGCTGAGCGGCAAAAAAAAAAAAAAAAAAAAAACGTAGCAGATGCGGCGCCGACATGTCATTCCATCACACGCACGCACGCGTCCTCGCCCGGCCGTCCGCGGGGACACGGTTGTGCTTTGGCGGCTAGTTCCCATTTCTTTCTTCCTCTCCATTTCCCTCCTCCCCCTCCTCCTCCTCCTCCTCCCCTCCTACCGCCTCGCTGCTTGTCTCCTCTCGAAAATCTCTTCTCTTGTTCGCTGCCTCTTTGCCTCCCCATGTTTCCTCCCTCTCCTCCTGCACTTTGCCAAGCGCCTCCAGCTGAATCACGTCTGTCTTTCTTTGATATTAGCAGGAAAACCAGCAGTCCGAGGTGAACGTGCTGGTTCAGTCAGAATTGTAAAGAACCGAGAAAACCACGACGTGAACTGTGCTGACAAACATAATATATCTTAGTCCTCTAAGCCATCGAGCACTGAGAGTGCATGCTCTGTGTGGAGCTGTGCTAATATGAAGCAGGTGTAAGGTTTACCATTTTAGTTTGACAGAGAATGGACAGCGTACGCGCCCATCACCCGATTGAAGATCAAAACATGTTGGCAGTCCAGCTCATCTAAAATACGGCAAAGACGTAGATCAACGTCCGAATGACGCCTGGTTGCTCAAACAAAGCAACCACGTCATGTCATGAACGGGGAAATTAGCTACAGAGACCAAAACTGTTTTTTGTACCAGGCTGTAAACATGTTTATTTCTGCTGTGAAGTTGGACATTTGGACATGGGGACTTATGGAGACTGACTCACTTCTGGAGCCAGCCTCAGGTGGACGTTAGAGGAACTGTAGCATTTGGTACTTCCACCTTGGCTTCACTTTACTTTTCACTTGGTGCACACTTAATATTTATATATATTAGACTAAAATACTGCAGAAACTTCAGCGTGCTGATGTGTTTTTGAGGCTTTTCAACCCGGACATGCATTATTTCAAATCTTTGTAAAGTTTCAGGTCAAACACACAAACTACATAAAGTTCAGAACTGTTAGAGGGTGACGCACATTTTAAATAAAGAACCACGGCTCCAAAGTGCTGCTGATGCGAACTGATGGTCGAGAAACTTCAAGTAGGACTGCAACTACATTACAGATAATAGATAATATGTAGAATTTAGTCTATGAAACATGAGACAAATCAAATAAATAATCAGAACTATTAATTGACTATTCAAATAGTTTCTTTATGTTAATTCTGTCTCTAAACTTCTCTAGCGTCGTCTTTGCTTCTTCTTCTTCTGGAGCCAGCCTCAGGTGGACGTTAGAGGAACTGCAGTTTTTGACCAATTAGTGGAGCTACATGAAAAGTCTGAAGTCAAGAGGATTCATCCTCTGTGCACCATGAATGCATGTTCAATATTTCAACTCTTCAATCCATCTAGTCGCTGTGGT
This sequence comes from Larimichthys crocea, assembly GCF_000972845.2. Lineage (NCBI taxonomy): Eukaryota > Metazoa > Chordata > Actinopteri > Sciaenidae > Larimichthys > Larimichthys crocea. The sequence continues at coordinate 37,143,263 of NC_040023.1, forward strand.
GACGATCAGATCGGTCAACATTGACATCCCCAGAGCTCTAACACCAATGAGCCGTGAACAGTCGATATCAACACAAGAGCTGAACATTCCCCCTGATGCAGGAATGTCCAAGTTCCAAGAGATAAACGTCATGTGTATTCATCCGCAGCGACAAATAGTTCCCAAACAAACGCACCGTTTAGTCCTGTTGGAGTTAAACAGCCACAGTGGCAACGCGTCACGTCCAGGTCGTACAGTTAGAACACAGGCCTCATCGATTAGGATTGTTTTGGAGCTCAGTTTAAGGAGCTGACACAACAGGAAACAGTTCTTGGCTGAATTTTTTAGGATCATTAGGATCTGATTCCCTTCTCCAGAACTCTCACGTCCGTGGCAGCTGCACAGAGAAGAAGTAAAATTGTAACCGACTCCTCATCAGGGACAAAAAAAACTTCCACTGTCAAACAGCTTTGCAGCACTCAACGAGCCTCCCTCGTTCCCTGAAATGCCTTCGTATCGTGTCCCACAGCAGAGTTTTTTCCTCCCTGACATTATCTCCAGAGCTGTCGCTGCATTTAAAGTGTTGCCACATTACAGCAATCCGACAAATCCTCCCAATATTTGCCTGATTAGGCCCGCTGGGGCGAGAGAGGCAGACAGACAGACGGAAAGAGAGAGAGAGAGGGAGTTTTTAATTCACTTTAAGAGGGTGACAACGGTGCAGATGTCTGATAACAGCCCGATTCTGGTTTTGATGAGGGGCGAAGGTGAAAGACCGATTCAAGACAGACAGTTGGTTTGGAGGACGTCGTCTCTGAGACTCCACCTGTTGTGTTCTGGCTTCATTTCATGTACCCAGCTTCAGTTTGTGTCCGACGGTTTCAGAGAGAGAGAGAGCGCCGGTACTGAGAACGTTATTTTCTGTTCCATAGCGGTTACGTTAATCACAAATAAACACCCCCACACCCACAGCACAGCACCACCCTCCCCCACGTGGCGGTGCACAACCCTGCAATTTATTTCACGGTATGGATGGAGAACACGCAGAGGGCAGAGATGTTTCAAGGTTAGAGGAAGAAGCGAACAGAAGGCTGGACCGAGAGGAGCCGGATCTGGACTGACAGGAGAGGGCACGGCACGGAGTTTCCTGAATATTTTAGCATAAATCCTATATTTGCATTAAAGCTACACTATTTTTAAACCCTCTTCCTTAAAGCAAAACATATTTTCTCATGCAATAACTGCAGACAGTGAGAGAAGAGGCAGATCTGCACCTCCCAGAAGGAGCTGGATCCGATGAGAGGACTGGAGTGGGCACAGCTCGGTCCCTCTGGAAACTTTCTCCTACCACGAGTTCAGACTATAAAACATCAGCCTCGATTCTGGCTCGGAGACAAAACCTCGTTTGAGTTTCTCTGTTAAATAAAAGCAAACTTTCTCATTATGCCGGGGAGGGGAAGGACGAACGCTGATCGGGTCGAGGGCGGGATTAAAAACTGACAGAGAGAACAGAGAGTTTGATCTCGTCTGATTAGACGATTTTATCTGAAATTTAATGAAGGAAGACGATAAAAGTTTGTTTTTTTTGTTCCAACGAGACAAAGGCAGCTGACTTAGAACGTTAATAAAAATACAACACAACCTCCAAAACGAGCCAGTGTGGCTGAACCAGGTACCGAGTAATGTTTCCATCAGGAAAGTCTGTAAATCACCAAGCAACAACCAAAAAACTGTTCCTCTAACGTCCACCTGAGTCTGGCTCCAGAAGTGAGTCAGTCTCCATAAGTCCCCATGTCCAAATGTCCAACTTCACAGCAGAAATAAACATGTTTACAGCCTGGTACAAAAAACAGTTTTGGTCTCTGTAGCTAATTTCCCCGTTCATGACAACTGTACTGAGGGTGAAATTATATACAACTCACCTGTTCACATTATATTAAGGCTTAAAGTTATGCAGGGTTAAGAGCGTGGACGCTTTGACTGACAGGTAGGTGTGGTTACAGGTGGCTTATTTGAGAGTTTATCAGGAAATAAGTGAAACACGACTTTGTGTCAGTGTCGGTCCATAAACTGGAGCGCAGGTGACATAAGTGATGATTTGTGGCGGCTGAATCTATTTTCAGACATGAATTTCACGTCTTATTGTTTCTATAAATTGACAACGCTGACGTCCCGCTGCTGCAAGTCTTTCACTGTTTCCCCGCTGACGTCTGGCTCTGCTGCAGCGTGTGACACACTATGAAAAATAAAAACCAATTATGAAGACTGTGAGGTCTGCAACCGCAACGTGCTCACGCTCAGGATTCAGCAGCTCAGCTGCTGCTTTCAGACAAACTAATAAAGCAGATAAGTGAAGGAAAGATCCCGATCGTACCGAAAACTGGATTATTGGAGGTTTCGTCTTCCATCAGAGGCTCCCTGTGCACCACGTTCAGACACAAACCAGCTTAAATAAAATATCACTGCTCGACCGGCTTCCATTATGCAGAGGGAACCATTATAACCTTATTAGGATCCACAGTGGGCACAACACTGTTCCATTCAATCAGCCAGTAACGCTAAATCCCTCAGTTTAAAAACTGATTGGTGTTCTCCATTTGGCATTAGGAGAATCCGACCTATTCAATCCGTGCTAATAATGTTTAGATATTTTCAGGGTTTTTTTTTTTCCACGGTTTCAGCCAAGAGCGTCCTGTACACAGCGAGCGTGACGCTGCATGAACATCCCGCTCGCTCCATCCAAAACAATTATTTATCCCATCTCTGGTGAGCAAACATCATAAACTTGCAAAACCAATTACCGGTGTGTGCAGATGCAGCGGCCCGCTCGCTCTCGCAGTCACTGCAGCAATCATCCAGGAGAGTATGAGCTGAGGTGTTCACGTCGCCTTCAGACACATGGATTCGTTTAGAGGCGAGTGGATGCTGGTGTCAGTCTGTCTGTGCGTCGAGCTCACTAAATAAACCTGAAACGCCGTAATGAGACACACTCAGCGCCTCGGTTGGGACATTATCAATATCAAGGCTGTTCAAAGCTGTTTCACTATTTTACACTGAATCAGCATAATCCAGCAGATCACAGAGCGTCCTCTTCGCTCTCTTGTCCTCTGCCATTATGTCCCTAGAGGCTGCCGATCCCGGGTTACATCACCCAACTCCGGCTGAACCTCCTCTTCTTCTTCTTCTTCTTCTTCTTCCCGTTGGTCCAAAACGCCTGCGGTACAAACACTAACACGGTGCAGGCGGCCCAGCTAACGAACTGAGCTAACGGCAGCTAACAGCAGCTACAGCTGGCGGCAGCGACGACATGATTTAAAGTCACAGTGTCGCTTTAAGAAGACAGACGCAGATATCAAATCGTTACATATCATATTACTCCAAAACAGCAGAATATTATAAGGTCGCATGTGTGTGTGTGTGTGTGTGTGTGTGTGTGTGCGTGTGTGTGTGTGTGTGTGTGTGTGTGTGTGTGTGTGTGTGCAGTCCAAACACCCTGCAGCACGACGACCGATGCCAAAAACAAATTTGTGCGTGTCAACAATTGAATAAGTCAGACCAGACTACCTTTGGCAAAAACAAACTGTGTGTGTGTGTGTGTGTGTGTGTGTGTGTGTGTGTGTGTTTTGTCTCAACCTTCTCGCCAGTCATAAATCTCCTGTGTGTGTGTTTGACCTCTGGCCTGATTCCATGACCTGACGCTCTTTGACTTGGATGTGATCCCTAATACACCCATAATCCCATGAGTGTGTGTGTGTGTGTGTGTGTGTGTGTGTGTGTGTATGAGTGTGTGTTGTCATGTATAAAGTCATGAAATCTAAAATGGATTCAAACTGTTCAAAACTTCACTTAATTACATCAAGCTGCAGGACACACACACACACACACACACACACACACACACACACCACAAAGACGACCTGGCTCGCCCGACTCGTTTCCATACTGGCGAGCGTTGTAAGGTTCTGACTCATTCTCTCGCTCGGCTTCTCCTCCACCTTCTCCTCAGTTTCTCCACCTCTCACTTCTTCTCTTTCATTTCCTGTTAGCAGCTCCCTCCCTCCCTCTCCGTCGCTCTCTTTCAGCTCCCTCGTTTTCTTTTTCTCTTCAATATCTGAGCCGCAAACATTCAGAATATAAACACCCTGTCTTTTGTGTGTCCCCCTCCTCCTCGCACACACACACACACACACACACACACACACACACACACACACACACACACACTCGTCCCTTCCCTCCCTCTGTTTTCTCCGAATATGGTCGTCAGTCCTGCTGCAGCTCCAGCGGAGGAAGCGATTTACGACGACAGATTTTATAAGTCAGAGGGACGGCGCGGCGAGCGCTGGAGATGCCGCAGATAACTTCAAAATAAAAGTGTGTTTTGTCCAGACGGACTCCTGGTTTAGAGCTGAAATCTTACAAAATAAAAGCAGTAATAAATGTTTTTGTCTTGAAATGTGCAGCCTGTGTTTTTGGACGCAGGCTTTAGACTCTCGTCCTCGGCTCTGCGTCCTTTAACTTCTACGCTGCGTATCTGTGTCGCCTGAGTTTGGACATCTGGACATTTTTCCTGAAGACGAAGGCTGCCGATCTATTTCAAAATCAAAGCAGTGGAGGATAAAATGTCCTGACTTTTACTTTGTTAATGCATCAAGCTCCAAACTAAGGATGTGTGTTGATACACAACATTTTGTGGTTGGTTTTGGGGTCGTAGTTCAGTACATTTCACAGCGGCTCTTTAGAAACCTGTGGAGTACGTCACAGTCATACAGTCTATGGTCAGCCCTCATCCTCATCAGGCTCACGGAGCCTACACCAGCTGACTTTGGGAAAGAACGGTAATCAATTACACAGACAGGTGAGCTTCCCGCCCCCCTGCTCGGTCCGTATTCCTGCCTGTAGGAGAGAGAGAGATACGACAGGGCTGGTCTGAGGTCAGTAAGCAGCTCCTCAAAGGGTCGTGTGTTTTACTGCAGAGGCCCAAAGGTCCAAACATTCATCCGCGCTGTAATTGAATTGGCCTGATGTATGAAGCAGCACACACACACAAACTCAGTCACATGTGTGATCAAACACACAAATCATGCCTAAACACACACACACACACACACACACACACACACACACACACACACACAGAGGAACATATTGGTCCTCATCTGTTCCAGCGCTCCATTGACCCAAATTGCACTTTTGCCCAGCAGTTAAACGCCTCTCCGCCTCTCTGACTCAGTCTCAGGAGGTTCATCACTGCTACTATCCGCTGACCGAGGCCCAGAATCTGCCCTAGATATCTGTGAGCATCGCTCTCAGTCAGTAACACTGACACAACGTGTTGATTTCTGACACAGAACCTGTTATGTCCTCTAACGATGTCCAATCTGTATCTGCTAACGAGACACAACTGGTGTTTTTGATGAAGTCTGCACGTAAATAAAAGACTAAAAACACTAAAAACTAATAAATAAAAGACTTTTACTTCATTCTGTCTTTACATTGATTTGTGTTTCTTCTCTAGATGCATTTTATGTTTTATGTAAAGCACTTTGAATTGGAAAAGGGTTGTGAGAACACAGACGAGGCTTTCTGTCGTTAAGTCCACCAGAATTTGTTCACTTTCTCACATTTTGTCTTTTTTTTCTTGGTTCACGTGCTCCTATGACGAGAAAGTAGGCTACGTAGGTTAAATGGTTTCTCTTTTGGCTGCACAGGGTAGTTTTATTTTGAAAATCGACCAGATTCTCTACGTCATTTCTGTGTCTGACCTCCGGCAGTTTACGTTTTGGTTGCAACAGTCCACGTGGACGGCAAAAGAGGACTAAATGCAATGTCTGAACCAATCGACAGCCAATCATTTATCCCCTTTTCTGCATTAATATGTGTCTTTCTCATCACCTTCATGTGTCAACTTGCTAATCAGACAGCACAAGAAGTCTTGGCTCAGAGAGCTGTAATCCTTCTCCCGGATATCCGGCGGCTACAGCAGACGCCCGGAGACTTTGGCTGTTGGCCCATGATGCTGAATCATCGTCAGATAATGGGATTGCTACCGAGCTGTTCATATTTATCAAAGACGAACGCGGATAAATGAAAACGTGGGCTTTAACTGTGCTGCTGTTTGAGTCAGATGTTGAACACCAGCCCATTTCACACTAAACGTCAAACTATCGGACGTTTCTGCAGTTATTGGATTTGTTAATGCTGACCTGCGTCTCACTGGTGTTTTTCTAAGTGTGTGTAGCTGTTGTCACGGTGATGATTTCCTCAATCAGCTCCTGTCAGGGTGCGGTGTATAAATTAGCATGTTAATCTGTGCAGCTGTTCACTAATTGGACGTGTCTACGCACTGATTGGTGGCTTCATTCGTTTCGTGATTATGGTCAAAATGTATAAATGTGAGATCTCTGCTGATGACACAAACATGGACAGAAATGCATCGCCCCTCGGCCATCTGCTGAACCCGGCGTGCTGATCTATGTTAACTGACACCGGTCTCATCATCGGGACTGTCGACTTTCAGAGGACTCATATTGGAGCTGGAACTACTCTGCGGCTTACACCATATTTTCATAAAATGATTCTTTTAATCCGTTCGACTTTTAACCTCCGCCTAGATTCAGCACCACGTCGACCCGATCGGACGGAGCATCGAGGAGAGTCACTACTACTGCTGCAGTTTGTGGCTAATGCCTGGAAAGCGGGTCACGTAGAGATGAGAGCGTTCATCAATATGCACGGCGGGGACTGTAAATTATTCAATTTGAAGAATGTAGGATGAATATGAGATTCTGAGTTCAACGTTCAACAGAAAATGTGATATTTATGTGTTCAGGACTAAAGTTTGGACCGTGTGTGTCGTGGGTCATACCTGCAGAAGACTCCCATGCCCTCCAGCAGGTAGCACTGTCCCCCGTTGAAGCAGTAGTTGGGCAGCATGTCACAGGGCGAGCGGCAACTTCCGTTCACCATCTGGTAGCCCACGCGACATCCACCCATCCCGTCTGACCCGTCCACTGGAGAGGCCGCTGGAGGAGCCGCCACAGGGACGTTTGGCACCGGAGCTCCCGCACCAGGAAGCGCTGCCCCAGGGACGAAGGAGCCGGACACCGGGACCCGGGGCTTGGGGCGAGCCGGAGAGCCAGCGGAGAGCCGGAGGTCTTCATCGCTCTCATAGGCGCCGGTCGTGGTGCTGTAGGTGTACTCATCAGTAGTTGGGGACACGCCGTCCTCGTAAGGTGTGAGGTAGTCGTAGTTGTCTGGCATCGCCCAGGAGGTCGGGTCACCGCCTTGCAGCTCATGGGCCAGCGATGAAGGAGAGGGTGGGGCCAGGTCGAGGCTGCGCCCACGAGAGGAAGGATCGAAGAAGTCCACATGGAGAACGTCGGGGTTAGAAGGGTTGGTGGCGACTGAGGGTGGGGCGGTGGTGGTGAAAAGGTGATCGAGGTCAAACATGGCTGTGTCCTTGGTGTGAATCCAAGGTGGCTCGGTGTGTGGCAGACGCTCCTCCTCCTCCTCCTCCTCCTCCTCACCTTCCATGACTTCCGGTCCACGTGGGTTGCTAGGCAGCAGGTGCTCCGTCTCCGCCGAATCAGGGCTGAGCTGGGGCGGGGCTGCCACGCCGACTTCCTCCACCGCAGGAACCACCGCTTCGACGAACATGCCGCTGCTCTGCTCCTCTTCCTCGCCAGCGCGGGGGATCCGGCCCGCCCTCGGGGTCACGGTGGTTGAGATGGTTGAGACGCTCATCTCGCTGACCTTGACTGGACCTTCCTCCTCGTTAAGCAGGGCGGTAACGTTGGCGGCGCTGTCCGGCTCAGTGGCATTGGTCCCGACTATGTTTCCTACAAACGCACACAGAAAGGTTCAAATATAACAAATGCAAAAGCTGAGTTAAAGCTTTCAGAGGAAAACGACGGCTTTGTAATCTCAAGGACTCATCGGGAGCACAGACGACTGAGCGCTCCCGCTATGACGCCTTTACTCTCAGATGGAGAAGCAGAGAAACAAAGTGTCGAGGAGAACTTCAGCAGATTTAATGAGGTGAAAATGGTTTCACTGGAAAAGTAGTCCACAGTTTGTATTGATCAGCTCAGAAAGAACGTCTGGCTCTTAAATGGGTCGGTTAGTGGAGCGCGGCGCTCGTTAGGGCTGACGTCTAGGACTGAAACAAAAAACACCCTTGAAAGTTTTGGGAAAGAGTTTCATGCGTTTTACTCGGCTCACATTATATTTGTGGTGAGTGAAGTTACTGTACTCTGTGTCCTTCAGTACTGCACCACAGCTTTGAGCTTTGGAACAGCAGCACCAATAATTTGGAAGTATAATGTTTGGAGTGAGTTAGTTTAGCCTATATTTGTTTAAGTTTTGGGAAATTACTAACATTTAAAGTGCTTTGAATTATTAGCAGTTCTTGTTTCTAATGTGGCAACATGCACAGACACTTTCTTTCTTGGAAAATAAGCAAGAATCTAAAAATACATGTGTGATGAATAAGATATGTAACATACAGCTTAAGATGTACAGAAGTGTACGTCTGTGCGGCGAGCAGTAGGAAACCAAATGCTGATCCCACACAAACCATCATGATATGAGAAAAAAATGCAGCGACCATTACTATGAAAAATTCAACAACCAAGGGTTTGAAAATAAACTGGTTGGAGACAGAGAGGTGAAAACAGCAGCATCGATTTCTCTTATTAATTAAATATAAACTGAGTGTTTATTTCCATAAATATGAACAAATAAAAAACACACAGGGCTGTTGTATGTGACATCTGCTGTTGTCCTATAAATACATTCACATACTGGTTCAACTTCACTCTTGCACATCCCATTGGTCCACCGCCACACAATGACATCACGAGCACTATGCGATGGACAAAAAAAGCTCGAGGAGTCTGAAACGAATCAAATCGAGACGTGATTGGCCGTATGCTTATCCTCTGGTCGATTACTTCATCCGAGGGCGGCTCGTTGAGTCATGAAGAAAGCTGCTTTACGGCCGTTCCCCCCTTTGGATTAAAGGAATAATTCATTAATGTACTTGAACATTGAGGAGCGCTGGGATTACGGATTATGGGGTTGGAGAGGAAAGGATTTGCGGGGGTGCCCTGCAGAGTGATGGAGACCCAGACAACAGAGCGTCTCGACAGTTGTCTTTCTGATGGAGAGCTGAAATAAAGCGTACAATAACACTAGTCATGGATTCTGGGTTTTGGAGCACACCTATCAACAGGATGGATCCAATCAAAGCTCTGTAGGTGGGATCCAGTAAAGGGAAAGTCACCACGAAATCCTGTTCTGAGCTTCATACCCCAACAGGAGCGGTTCAGAAGTGGACCGTTCTGACCGCGAGACTTTAAGTAAAGTGTTGACAATCATTGTCTATAACGAGCGCGATCAGCTCAGGTATACATTTACATTTAGTCATTTAGACGCTTCTATCCAAAGCGACTCACAGAAAAGTGAACAATGAAGATACAGAGACCCAGACAAGAGAGGTACAGACAGGAGATTGTACGTTTACTTGAAATAACAACTAATAATTGGAATATTTCTCTCACTGTGGTGGCATTATGTGCATTATCATCAACAGAAATCAACATAATCGTAGAGCTCTTCTGTTGCATTTGTGTCTTTCATTAGCTGTGTCCATGCAACTGTATCACAAATAAAGTTTCCATCCAGTATTGTAACGTGAATATTGGTTGTTTCCCGACATAAGCAGGAGCTGTTGTTAATTCTTCTGTCGAAAACTAGAAGAGTTGTTTGGTTTTTTTAATTTTCCATCCTACTGTTCTAATTAGAGACTTTAAAATGTGCATTAAAATTCATTTATTTATCTCTCTATCTTTTTTATTTGTTTCTGAAGGGGCACAGTGAGCGCAACCCTCAGCTTCAGTCATTCAGCTGAGGGTTGGGACGAACATTTTCCCACAGACTTAATAAGGAAAGTTATCGTCCACTAACTAATCATTTTTGTTCATTTTAGCTTTTTTATGGAGACTGTGCTCCTATTTTATCTATGACATCACAATTTTATTAATATAAATTAGTGTTTAATAAGAACTGAAAGGCCACATTAATCTGTGGAGAAATCTTATCAACTTAATAATAAAATGATAAATTAACACCAGCCATATCTTTTAATATTCAGTCAGCGGCTTCATCAGTGTCATGAACACTCTCCAATTCACATTTATGAGTCTTTTTTTGGACGCCACGCATTCACGTCTCAGAGGTCGGGGGTTCGATTCCCACCCCCAGTCACCCGCGGTGCATAAATGCTGTCGCATAAGAAGCTTTGCTGAACAGCCTGTGAGGATCTTTGCTGACTGAAGATAAGCTCTGACCCTCCGGGAGTTTTAATCTGTCCATTTCTAAATGTCTCCTTTCACAGAGCCTTTAGTTTATTATTTATTATGAACCTCCACCAAGTTTTTATGACTTCAATGACGTGATGTCTGAATCACGATATAAAAAAAGGTTCACACCCTCAGATAGTAACGAGCCACGATCTGATAACTGAGAAACTTTTACACCTACAGTTGACAAAACACAAAACAAGTCTTAAAATCACACACATGAACCTTCGTAATTCAAGACTCTGTCGACATATACAATGTTTTGTTTATGGGAAGAAAATCAGGGTGTTAATTAATCCTCCCGGAGGTCGTACATTTAGCTTGAAAGAACAGTAACGAGACTTACGAGAGTAAGAGTTCAATTTTATCACGTGATTTAACTTCATTCTGGTCTATTGAGAGTAATACTGAGGAGAAACTGGTCTCTTTGCTTCTACTTTGATGGATATTTATGCCTTTATTAGATAGAAAGTGGAGAGATGACAGGAAATGAGAAGAATAACAAATCCCTGGTCAGATATAAACCCTGGTTATTTGGGTTTCTGTGATAAACTTTTAGCCAGTTGGTGTAGTTCACTGAGCTCTATCTCAAAAAACAAAATAAGTCAGTCCTCCCTGTCGACTCTTCGGCGAACTGTCCCCTAGGAAACAGCCTCCATCATCAGCCGGATACGTCCTGTTGTTCGTCTACGACGTTTATGTGATGTCATTTTATGCAAGCGACACTGCTCTAACAAACAACGGTAATGTTGTAGTGTCTTTGCCAACAAGAAAAACCCAGTCAGTCCTCCCTGCCGACTCTTCGGCGAACTCTCCCCCAGAAAACAGTTTCCGTCTGGGCGGTGAGAGCCGGGTAAGTCTCTCTGTTTACTGATGGTAAAGATGTGATGATGAACTCACAATGTCTTCGTCTCTTTCCACTCTGCACTCCCTCACAACACAACCTGACAGCTTCCAGAAGATTTACAGAGGAAACTGGGTGGAAACCCGCCAAAATAAAATCATAGACATCAACGTAACAACGTATATTTCTGGCTCTGGTTCTACAATACTAAGATCAGGACTTTATTTTCTGTGTCTTGACACACGGACGTTCTAGGACACTACGTTCTTGACCTTTGATTCTGAGGAACTCGATGTTCTCCACAACAAAACAATCCATGACTGTGCAAAGCACAAACTATTAATGAAGTGAATGCACAGATCAGATCTGCACAGGATTTATTGGCTCAGCTTCCATTTTCCATTTTAAATAAATGAGTTCTGCTTTCCAGTGCGATAACACGTTGTATATAATCCCCAGCTGCTGCTGCTCAATCAGTCTGTATGTTATTCCCTCTGTGCTTGTGCAAGGCTTTGTGTTCTACCAGTAAAGAGGATCCTATGTTTGGACTGTGTCAGTGTGTGAATATAAAGCTAAAATACAATACATATGTATGCACATGACAGCGTCCTCATTAGGCGTGAGGCGTCTGACAGGTGGAAAGCTTCATTTTATTGAAGGTTTTGTTTCACGGCGCAGCAGCAGCGAGCTGCGTCTTTGAAGCCGGGGTCGTTCCAAGGCTAATCCTTCCAGCAGTCCCACAATCCACTGCTGTTTAACACATCAACTGAGCAGCCTGGGGTAGCATGCCAACACCACGCTCACACACATAAACACAAAAGAATTTGCTTTACTATCACTAAACAAAAGCGTTTCACGGACTAAATGCTCGATGCTCAGGAGGAAATAAGGATTCAAGCCTCTGTCTTAAACACACACAAAAACTCGTCTTCGTTTGCTGTCAGTGAAACACTCATTAAGCGACAGTTTGTCCGGATGAGCGCAGTGTTTGGGTGAACCTCCCGGGGAAACCAGTCAGCCTTCAACACGGCTAACTCCTCCTGCTGCTGCGGCTGCAACACGCCGGGCGAATACAAACCGGACAGACGGATAACAGACAGTAATGGCTGCTGCAAGACCAGAGAGGATGACAAGGGGGTGACGAGGAGAGACGGTAACGAGGGACAGCAGAGACGTGACACATCATGATGGAGAGGAGAAAGACGGAGAAGCGAAGACTTTACTCCCACTCTGCCCGTCTGAGGGGAAAACCCTCCTCAAACTGTCAATGTCTTCATCCGTCTTTATGTTTATTTCTGCTGTGAAGTTGGACATTTAGACATGGGGACTTATGGAGACTGACTCACTTCTGGAGCCAGCCTCAAGTGGACGTTAGAGGAACTGCAGTTTTTGGCACAAGCCTGTGTTAGAATGCCACATGGTTTTCATCCACTGCAAATATCAGGAGTTGGTTCGCCAGTCGAATATTGGCGGCACAAATATATACGAGCGTCAGCCGAACTTTAACCGTTGAACACGAAATTTGTGTTTGTTTCATGTAGATCTGTGTGGAGCCATCGCCCGTACATGAAGTCTACAAACACCGCCAACTAAAGTCAACCTACAAATCTGCCACACCGAAACACATTCGAGAATTCAAGTTGTGGGCTTCGAGATTAAGGACCGGACGAGCGTCCCAGCCTTTAGGCTTCACATTAGGAAACATCATCCCCGAGATTATTGACAGGGCTTCATGACGATTTTTAGCATTGCTTCATTTTTTTTGGAGGCAAATCTGGATAAACTGAGGTGGAGTCTGGGTGGAACCAACACAGCTGAGAGTGAGTCACCTGTCATTTAGCAACCGTTCCCATCGTTCACCAGTTTGCAAGAAGGGAAATTCCAACTGGCTAATCCAACTAATATATTTCTGTGGAAAAACATCATCAGTCCATGTTTTTGTGATTTGTAATGGGGCGTCTTCGTGTGGGCCATTTTTCAGTGGAGTGCTCTGTCTGGTGGTCGTTCCACCACTTTGATGCACAATTAAACATCCAATCAATTATTCGATGGATGAATTTTGTAAAAACGTTCATATGGTCAAATTCTGTGGCCGTCCTAATGTTTCCTCGAGCACCGCCATGAGGTTGACATTTGTGGTTTTTAGGGAAATATCTCAACAACTATTGGACGGAATGCCATGAACTCTGATCCAGACCTCTAATAATTTGGTTTATATCCAAATACCTGCAAACTATTCACGTTCCCATCAGCTTCAGCTATTGTTTAGTGCTAATTAGCATGCAAACACACTGAAATCTCAGGCTGCCATCCAATGCCAGTTGGAAATTGTTGGGTTTTCCCAGCTTCCAATCTAAATGTGTCCCAGGGCAACAAAGATAAGCACTCTATGTAACATTGCAACTGATTTTGCTGATTTTTCCCTCTGATGTCGTGCCAGAACAGGAGCTGGGCAATGTAACCGGGCTCAGCAGCTTCTACGGACATGATGGCAGAGGAGAAGAGAGTGAAGAGGACGCTGACGGAGGAAGCTAAGAAGAGAAAAGGAGAGAGTGAGCGAACAAGAAGCCGCCGGACAAGAGTAAATGTGGGACTGACTTTTAGTGGTTGGTGAGAGCTTGGTGAAATAAAAGGCTGAAAGACAGACGCCGAGCTGGGCTGACTGCTGCTGGACTAGGCAGTGAGATCAGCTGCTGCTGGTGTGTTGTTGTAGAAAAATATTTTCCACACATACATGGACAGGTATACTGACAGGCAGCCGGCTGTAGGAGACCACGGCGGTGTCAATCTGCCAGAATCCTCACGGTGCATCTCTGGACTGAGCTCCAATTAGGTGGAGTTGTCTCCCTTTCACTGCCTCGTTAGCGTAATTGGATTAACGAGGAGGACAATTTTGACAGACAGCTGGTTCAGGAGCAGAGCGAAGGCTTTCTTTCCGTGGAAGCTCGAGGAGCTAAATTCTGCATCACATCGATACACAGCAGCTTCATTTTCCAACATCTCTGACGCAGAGTCTGTCCAGAACGAAGTCTGTCTGTCGGTTAACGTCTGATTAACAAAATGATTAAAAAGGTGCCGCGACCAAATAAAGTACAAATGAGCGAGCTGCATTCCTCCAGCGCCTCATTATCTCTCGGGGTCCTGGAAACGAATCAGCAGTATAACAAGTCCATGATTTCCAAACACTTCATAAATTTCAACTACTGCGCCACACAAGAACTATTAATGAGTCCATAATGGATCCACTGAGTCATGACTTTTGTGATCACAGCACACAGTTTTAAAGTATTAAGTTTAGTTTCCATGACATCCACCACGGCTAGCTACAGAGACCAAACCTGTTTTTGTACCAGGCTGTAAACATGTTTATTTCTGCTGTGAAGTTGGACATTTGAACATGGGGACTTATGGAGACTGACTCACTTCTGGAGCCAGCCTCAAGTGGACGTTAGAGGAACTGCAGCATTTGGTACTTCCACTTTGGCTTCACTTTACTTTTCACTTGGTGCACACTTAATATTTATATATATTAGACTAAAATACTGCAGAAACTTCAGCGTGCTGATGTGTTTTTGAGGCTTATAACCCGGACATGCAATAATTCGATGGAGAAACTTCAAATCTTTGTAAAGTTTCAGGTGTCAAACACACAAACTACATAAAGTTCAGAACTGTCAGAGGGTGACGCACATTTTAATTAAAGAACCACGCCTCCAAAGTGCTGCTGATGCGAACTGATGGTCGAAAAACTTCAAGTAGGACTGCAACTACATTACAGATAACAATAGATAATACAGTTGTTTTTGCGGACTCGCTGTTTTGCAGATTTTTGTAGTGTAATTTTGCATGCTTTTTTTTACAGCGTACTGTACAGTATGAACGCGCATTGTGTTCTGCGTCCTGATTAACTAAGGGAGTACTGTACAAAATGCGTGTAAAAAGATGTATAACAGTGTGTGGTTAGGGGGTTTACGGCCTTAAAACATGGATAATAATTGTAAAACTTACTTCGCGGATTTCGTTTATTGCGGGTTATTTTTGGAACGTATCCTCCGTGATAAACGACGGACCACTGTATATAGAATTTAGTCTATGAAACATGAAACAAATCAAAGAAATAATCCGAACTATTAATTGACTATTCAAATAGTTTCTTTATGTTAATTCTGTCGATTGTTGCAGCTCTAAACTTCTCTAGCGTCGTCTTTGCTTCTTCGACTATTTTGAACTCAAAGTCCGTACGAGGCGTTTTATGATTCAGCAGTGCACGCCGAGCTACACCAACAGTGACCAGCGTCTTTTCACCCAATTAGAGCCACAGACCCGGCAGAGCAGACATCAGTTGGCAGGGGTCGGTGTCGGGTCGAGTCAGGATGAGTCTGTTCATGGTTTCAGACGCAGTCTGGGTCCAGCACAGACCAGCTGAGACCCGAGTGAGACAAAACTAACTGAATAAAAGAGTCTTTGTTTGTTTTCCACCCACTTTACATGAGATAATCAAACAGTGTTACATAAGGAGACACACACTCTCTGTGTGGGTGTGTGTGTGTGTGTGTTGTCTCTTTGCCAGTATAACCCAATGGTAATTGGGGTAGCTTCCAACTCCTCTGGTGAAGGGTGTGGATGGTCATAATGAGAAGATTTTGGCTTGTCTGCATGTGTGTGTGTGTGTGTGTGTGTGTGTGTGTGTGTGTGTGTGTGTGTGTGTGTTCGGGGGGTGATGGCGCCTGAAGGCCAAGTGCTGTTAGCCTGAGCTGGCGAGCCGCCGATCCTCAGGCTTCGCCTTTTGTTTAACCCCAGATCACTTTGGAGAGGGGAAGCCACTAAACCACCCACAGAGGCCGGGGTGCTCTGATTGGCTGTGACAGACTCTAAAGAGGAACCTGATTGGTTGTGACAGCCAAGGCCCGCCAGTCCAGACTGCTGACCCAGACTGGAGGGGAGAAGGGGAAAGATTGGACACCAAAATGGCAAACAAACAAAGACCTACAGGCTCCCGTAGAAACAATGATGGGATTTCAACAATGAATCAATGTGTCTGAGCTATGTCCTCCTGTGTGCTGGTCAATGTGGGGAGAGTGATCACTAGAAGGTATACGGTGTATAAAACTACGGTGGCCCTGAAGTGCAAAACACAACAGCAAATTCAAAAACACAATAGCAAATCAAAAAACACAATAGCAAATTAAAAAAAAACACAATAGCAAATTCAAAAACACAATAGCAAATCAAAAAACACACAATAGCAAATCAAAAAACACAACAGCAAATTCAAAAACAAAATAGCAAATCAAAAAACACAACAGCAAATTCAAAAACACAATCGCAAATTAAAAAAAAACACAATAGCAAATTCAAAAACACAATAGCAAATTCAAAAACAAAATAGCAAATCAAAAAACACAATAGCAAATTCAAAAATACAATAGCAAATCATAAAACACAACAGCAAATTCAAAACGGAAAAGGTAGGTACCCTCGGCGACATGAATCGTCGCTGATTGGACTGGTGGTCCGTCCTTTGAACTGGAAGGACATGGTTTAGATGTTTTCAAAATATGAGCGCTGTTAACTTTCTGAATTTGCTGTTGTGTTTTGCACTTCAGGGCCACCGTATAAAACAGATTTGACCAATACGATCACCAGGATTTTTGTGGGCGGTCCTTAAAGGGCGGCTCGATGACACGCTGAGGCCACCCTGAGCAGAGAGACAGAGATGAATTCATCTGAGCTCAGAGTGTTTCAAAGTTAGTCATGTTCACTTTATGAACTCATCTGACACGTTTCAGTCGCTTCAAACTGGCTTCAGAGGACACGCCCCCACAGTCCTGGAGCTGAGAATTCATTTCTACCTGATTTTAACTCCTGATTTCAGAAACATGTCGATGTTTTTAATCATTCAAATCTGGCTGGGTGGTTAATAACACTTTCTTCTCTGGTCTGACTAACTCAGAACACGTTTTTCTGTATTTCTTGTGGACATTAAACACACACACACACATACACACACACACACACACACACACACACACACACGAGAGGTGATTTATTAATTAGTGTTCAGAAAAATGGCCGCAGCACCGAGCGACCACAGGAAAGAGAGAGAGACTCTTTAACTCATCCTCATTGATTTTAGCTTCACATACCTGAACCTCGAGAACCACACACACACACACACTCACACACACACACACACACACACACACACACTCGCCCCTCCTCTCTTTTCTCGATCACTTGCTAATGAATAAGGCATGAGGCCTTTTTTTATCTTTACTCATTGCTGCTCATTAATATCGATAAAAAGAGGAAATGCGCGGCCTCTAATTGAAACTCTGCATCGATTCTCCTCCAGCTGCTCTCTCTCTTCCTTCAGTCTTTTCCGATTTTACTCATCGTTTTTTTTTCCCCTTTTGTTGTTGTCGCCGTCTTTTCATCTCTTCATCTCACAGATTTCGTCTCCTCTCTCTCTCTCTCTCTCTCACCGTCTCTTTTTTTTCTCCCCCTCCTTCCTCCTTCCATCACATAAATCCTTTCAATTCTGACTCCACAGGTGGTGGTGATGGAGGAAGGATCTGTTGCCATGGAAACGGTCTCGGCCTCCTCGGCTTGATGCGGCGCTCGCTGCAAACCCCCCGAGAAGATGTGTGCATGCGCACACATTAAACACACACACACACACACACACACACACACACACCTAATAATAAGGTGTTTATCTTTGGTGGTTTTATGAGGTTTGAAAATGTGATACTGCTCTGTGTGTGTGTGTGTGTGTGTGTGTGTGTGTGTGTGTGTGTGTGTGAAGCCATGCATATGAGATTTCCACATTTCCACACTTGTATGCCGTGTGTGTGTTAAGTGCATGCATACTGTATGTGTGCATTCATGCATATACGCTTATGCAGCCTGTTTTTTTTTTTTCCTTCCTGTGACCTGGTTCGAATGATCGAATTAAAATTCAAGTGTGTAAGCACGTGTGTGTGTGTGTGTGTGTCAATGTAACGCACTGAGTCGGTAGACCTAACGTTAATGTAACACGTAGGTTCTGGGTGGAGGTGAGGGCATGAAAGTCAGAGTCAGACGGGCTTAATAAGGCCTCCTGAACCTCCTGCGAAGCTCGGACAGTTCGTGTCCGATGTTGGAGGGATCAGCCACAATCTTCCCTGCAAGAGATGGAAGATCGCAGCCGATCACCGAATGATGCACATCTACTTTTTAAGAGGCCATCCAGAGTTTTTATTGGTAGAATCATCAGTATTTTCAACACAAACAGGGAACAATCAGCTATTAACCAACCAACCAACCGACCGCCCTGCTGTCTGAGCTGTGCTCACCTGCAGAGGACTTTAACTATGAACTAAACGATGGTGGACCAGCGTCCTCCTGACAGCTTCTGGATGTGTGGGGACATGAAGTCATGTAGACACACACACCCGAGCAGTCGCTGAATAAAGTGGACGGAAATGTTGCATAAATTGTCTGAAATTCAGTGTCAGGAGTTTCAAATGGCGATGGACAAATTCTAAGGTTTGGGAGCGATCACGGTAAACATGATCAGCGCTGAAGTCGCCTTGTCTCCGCCCGACCGCTCATCTCTGCAGACTCGCAGCGTCACCTCCCTCTGCATCACAGCATCCCACAAACCAAATAAATAAATCCACTCGTCTAATCTGTCTTCCTGCTGAACCTGGTCTGTTGCCGTGACAGGTGTGTGTTCACGGAGGCGAGCGACGGGCGGGTTGAATACTAATGACACAGCGCGCCGCCAGACGGGAGAGGAGAGACGAGCTCGTGCACGAACATGAACTCGATGACTCGCTCCACCAAGGACACACACACAGTCTAGCACCGGCATCAAACGCTACGAGACACACTCGCACATTTTACGGCAGAAAGCAGGTGGATTGTAACACTCGTGCACGCAGAGCCAGACGTGTGCAAGATGTACTCTTTCTCCATCTTCCATCATTTTTCCACACGCACACAAACATGTAAATTACTGTTCAAGGACGCTCAGAGTTTGAGAACAATGCCAACTCAGCACGGCTAAAAAAAAGAAGAAGAAGAAGTAATAGTACACATACAGCACGGCTAATTGTTTCGTCTTTGAGCAGGCGGGCAGGACAGCAGCAGCCGTCACTGTCAGGCAGCTGGTGAAACTTTGCAGAGTTGTCTTTTGACCTTTTCCACCTGCGCTAACGAAACTTTTAGAACGACCACCGCCAAGGACGGCGACAATGACGACCCGAACAACGGCCACACCTGAGTCAGAGCTGCAGCAACAACAAAAAACAAAAAAAACACCTGGACGCCGACAAGGACGATAAAATGGAGGAGAAACAACAAAGCACGAGGGAAACATGGACGACACTGTGGAGGCAGTTTGAAACTCATCATTACAAGACAAATTCTGCTAAACTTCACAAAGATGAGCAGTTTGACATCTACTCACAGAGAGCTGCAAGCATCAGTACGCTGTCGTTTCTGCAGTATTTTGGTCGAGTATATATAAATATTAAGTGTGCAGCAAGCGGTAACCTCCAGGGCAGTGAAGGAAGTCACAAACTGCAGTTCCTCTAACGTCCCCATGTCCAAATGTCCAAAACTTCACAGCAGAAATACAGGTGACTGAAATATTAGTCCAGACAAGAAGACGCTTTTGCAAAACCTTGATTCATGTTTGATGACAACATTTTACGGAAAGACTGTCATCATGGCGAATAAACCAAGATCATGTTTAAGGAACGACAACACAGGAGCCACTAAACATTGGTAGTCAGTGTAAACAAAGAGGTGATATGAAGATTACGGATGAAAAACAATAAACTAACCGTCATAAGAACTGAAGAGGAAGCTCTTCTTCTACAGCACAATGAAACGTTTCAACATTTGACACAAAGGAAATATCTGACGAGCTTCTGTCGTGTTTACGCAACTGTTGCCATTTTAATTACGAAATAAAATCAATCAGTTAATCAAGGGCACGGGCTCTCTGATCATTATTATTGATCACACAAAGCTTACTAAAAAGAATCAATATCTTAGTCGCACTAGATGTGACACTAAAATCTCCATGGAAACCCAGAATAACTGCTAATAATTCATATTTTTTTAAGGATCACCAGCTGGAGGACGAAGCTTGTCGACTTTCCTGATCATTTCTCTTCATTTTCATGGATTCAAAATGCAAAAAAAACTCCTGGAAACACACGGCCTGTGTTTTCATGTTTCATAAAATATTCTTGTATGTTTGCTCAAACTTCCACGTACAGCACGTCTGCACGCAGCCAGCAGCCGGTCAGGTCAAGCCTCTGCAGGCAGATCCAGGTGGGAGGATAAAACAGACGAGATTAGGATCATTTAGTTTCCCAACAAAGGGATTTATCCGGGATGAGGCACGTAAGAGCCGACACCACTGCAGGGAAAGTTTCTGAGTGAAACAACCGATCGCTCACGTGGTAATTCAGATTTCTACGATGATTACAGCTCTTTAATAAATCACTGAACCATGTTAATTAAAAGAAATGGTGGCTGAATTCCATTTAGCTGCTTCTCTTTAATAGGATGGAGCCACTGTCGGAGTCACCTGCGCTTTACCTGCAATGACGAGTCCAAGTATCTGCAGGTTAAACGTCTCCTGGGTGATTCTCACCTCCTTCCTTATTTCTAGACACTCCTCCTCCTCCTCTCCATCCTTTCCTTTCCTAAACAGAGTGACTGTTATCAGACTGGCAAACTGAACATCACTACAGTCTTTCCTTTTGCCGTCACTCTGCGAACATGATTACACGTTACTGCTAATTACTCTCCATTACTGGGTCCATTATGGCCTCAGCAGTTTCTGAGTCTGAAGAACCAGCAAACGTGACGTAACATTTCAACGTCTGCTGACCCACGCTGACCTGTGATCAGGTGAACGGTGTCTCTGTCATTCGTCACACAGCAGCAACTATTTCACTGATTCTGGTGAAACTGGATCATATTTTATGGAGGAAATGTTTTCTGGTTTTCCCTCTGACAGGTGGCTCGTTGGTCTAGGGGTATGATTCTCGCTTCGGGTGCGAGAGGTCCCGGGTTCAAATCCCGGACGAGCCCTTAATTTGAGACAACATGTTAGTTCTACTGCTTTGCATGTGGAGAGAAGATGCTCAGAGCACCGGGGGCGGTGTTAGTGTTTGAACCACCGGGGAGAAAAAGAAGAGGTTTACAGGAAGCAGAGCCGGTGTCGTGCCAGAACAGGAGCTGGGCTGACTCAGTCTGTTAGCTCAGTTTGTTAGCCTGTGTTAGCTCGGTTTGTTAGCTGTTGTTAGCTCATGTTAGCACAGTTTGTTAGCTGTTGTTAGCCTGTGTTACCTCGGTTTGTTAGCTGCTGTTAGCTCATGTTAGCTCAGTTTGTTAGCTGCTGTTAGCTAATGTTAGCACAGTTTGTTAGCTGCTGTTAGCTCAGTTTGTTAGCTCATGTTAGCTCAGTCTGTTAGCTGCTGTTAGCTCATGTTAGCTCAGTTTGTTAGCTGATGTTAGCCTATGTTAGCTCGGTTTGTTAGCTGCTGTTAGCTCATGTTAGCTCAGTTCGTCAGCTTGGCAGTGAGCCGTCGCTCTGACTGCCAAACTGCCAAGCTGACGAACTGTTTGTACCAACAGGTGTTATGGACGACCAGGAAGAAGAAGAGGAGGTAACCAGGCTCAGCAGCTTCTATGGACATGATGGCAGAGGAGAAGAGAGTGAAGAGGACGCTGACGGAGGAAGCTAAGAAGAGAAAAGGAGAGAGTGAGCGAGCAAGAAGCCGCCGGACAAGAGTAAATGTGGGACTGACTTTTAGTGGTTGGTGAGAGCTTGGTGAAATAAAAGGCTGAAAGACAGACGCTCAAATACTCGAGTACAGCTGGACGTAGTTATGAAAGGTGGACGTGCTTTAACACTTTCAAACTGCAGATGATCTGTTCATTAATAACGCGTTTCTTCTGATGTTTGCACAGTCAACAGGAAAACACATCTGCTGGAAATCAAACGCCGTATGCAGCGCATGAAATCATTAATTACACCAGAACAAACATGATATCAGCTTTAAATTAGAGCTGGTAATGATGGACTACACCCATAGCTGGTGAAATTAGAGCTGGTAATGATGGACTACACCCATAGCTGGTGGTTTTGCACACACACACACACACACACACACACACACGCATGGTCAGTGGGCGTAGAGCCACACTTGGCAAGAAATGTTTTTTTTTCGCATGTGTGAAAATCTAACCAACATTTTGAGGCTTAATGAAATTCAAAGCGCGAACGCATTATGGCGGCAGCATGAACACGCTGTTCTGCCAGCCGGTGTCAACGGGTACATGTGTGTGTGTGTGTGGTTTCCATGGCGACAGAGAAGATGCAGAGGAGAGAGTGCAAAAAGCCATTGTTCACCAATAACCAGAGCTGCAAACAGGGTTCTTCTTCCCAACACTGCCATATTAAAAAATATATATATATATTTAAAAAAAGGCAGGATTGGGTTAGTGGAGTCGCGGAGGGAGGATCTGGCTTGAAGATTAACCCACCGCACATCAAAGACAATCTGCCAGCGTGCAGATCTGTGTCAGCAGGCCAGAGAGAGAAGAGGAGGATGAAAGAAGAGGAGGAGGAGAAGAGGAGAGGAGGAGAAGAAGAGGAGAGGAGAGGAGGCCGTACGTCCACGAGTCTCACCGCAGAAACAAGAAGCCATCACCAAGAGGTGCGACGTAGGGGGAGGGGAGGATGGGAGGGACAGCAGCATATCATCTCTATTAAAACACACACAGGAGGAGGTGGTGGAGGAGGAGGAGGAGGAGGTGGTGGAGGAGGAGGTGGATTGCAAATGGCCACCGGTGAAAAAAATGACTGACGGTGTTCTGGTCAGCTGTCGGCCTTGGTCGTCCGAGCATCAGTCGCAGATGTGGAGCAAGCTGCCGCCTCCACACTTCACCGGTGAAGCGAGAAAATGTGTGTGTGTGTGTGTGTGAGTGTGTGTGTGAAGGGGATGGAGGAGGACGGTTAGCCCAAGGTTGTTTTAAGGCGTCTGCACCAGAAACATCCACCTGCCTGATGAAGTGACAGAGACGGTCAACACGGTGCTTTGATTACTCATCTGTATGAAACATGAACGTCTCCGTCACCCACAGCTTCCTGTGAAGCTCTCTAATGTAAGAAAAGGGCAAAGAGGCGGAGCTGAATGAAGCCACCTGTAACACCACCCACCTGTCAATCAAAGCGTCCCCGCTCTTAACCCTGCATAACTTTAAGCCTTAATATAATGTGAACAGGTGAGTTGTATATAAATTCACCCTCAGTACAGTTGTCATGAACGGGGAAATTAGCTACAGAGACCAAAACTGTTTTTTGTACCAGGCTGTAAACATGTTTATTTCTGCTGTGAAGTTGGACATTTGGACATGGGGACTTATGGAGACTGACTCACTTCTGGAGCCAGCCTCAAGTGGACTTTAGAGGAACTGCAGTTTGTGGCACAGAGGTTGCCAATTGGAAAAAAAAAAAACATAAGAACAACAACTGATCTCGGATCATTCACGGTCCTCATCGGATGAACCACTAATTAATTCTTGTCTTGTTTCGACATTTCAAACGAGACGACTGGTTGAAATCATCTTGCTGAGTTTCCAGCCGTTGTTTCGTCTCCGGAGCAGCAGGGAGCTGAGTTGCTTTGCTCATGGGCACTTCATCAACCACGAGGCCGACATTTCTTTTAATCGTCGCTCAGGTTCGAAGCTTCGATGCATCTTAAAAAAAAAAAAAAACGCTTGTTGTGACCATACGGTTGCTCGGCAACCAGCGTCAGAACAAACTAAAGATAAAACACGTTAGGCTAGCTGTTTCCCCCCGCTTCCAGTCTTTGTGCTAAGCTAAGGTAACTGTAATATTTAAACTGTGACAACGCCTGGATGTTTCCTTTTCAAAATAAAAGCTTTGATTTGAGGGGGGTCAGTGTGGTAAAGCATTATATACTTAGCTGAGATCACGACTCACACACACACACACACACACACACACACACACACACACACACATACACACACACCTCGCAGCCACACTCCATGAATTTCAACCAGCGCGTTGACAAGAACGAGGCAGATTAAATCGGATTATAACGCCAGGCTGATTTCATCTCGCGCAGCCTCCTGCGTTATTAATCTGACAGTAAACGTGGCCGCGAGATGAATCTCAGACAAAGACACACAGAGAGAGAGAAAGCCTCTTTTTCATGTTTACTCTGTGTCTCTTTCTCAGTGTGTATCAGAATGTCCAGATCACCTCATGAATTATTCATCAGCCCCCCCCCCCCTCTCCCTCCGGCCCTAATCCTGTCTTTGTGTGGCTGTGGTGCCTCCAGGGATCTGGTTTACTGCATCGGCGTGGACTGTCACATATTTGGGATCTGGTTTACTGCATCGGCGTGGACTGTCACATATTTCCCGTAATATTCAAACCTGCAATGCTCCAAGTGATGTTGATTTAGTGACCTGATTGCTTCCCATGATGCTCCTGTGCAGCCTTATCGGTGTTCCTTTAAATGCATAAAAGCTAAAAGGTTTATTCATATTAGTGGGATCTTAATATTTCACTGATATCTCGTCCTGCAGTCAGTTTGCATTGACCTCATTTTTACCTCGTCTCTGTAATATTCAGATTCACTCACATCATCGTCCTCTGGTGTCTTTTTTGTGACCTAATTTCAGTTCATGCCCCTTTTTTTTTGTCTCCTGTGAGCTCAGTCATGACATTAATGTCTCCTGAAATTAATTTAATTTGGAAAAAATCCTAAATTATGATTTCACAGGTGATATTTGCTGCAGCGTCCATTAAAAAAATGTGAATTTGCAACATTTTTTTGCAAAATAATCTGATTTGTTTCCAGTCTGTGAGGCTAAAAAGACCAAAAACCGTGTTCAGGTGAATGTCAGCACGTTCTTACAAAGCAGGGTCCATCAGTTGAGTGTGAAGCTTCCTAACCTACAATCCGAGCCTCACTGACCTGCTTTCTGGCTGCCCTGTGGGAGCGCGTTCAGGCACCGTGAATCCACAGAGAGGACTCTGCTGCTGCTGCAGCTGCAGGAACATGAACCGATAAATGTGGATTTGCATGATTGAACGTGCACGGTGCACGGTGCACGGTGCCGGGTCTCTTACCGTGGACAGACAGCGGGATCAAGTGCAGAGCCAGGACGCACGACAGCAGCGTTAGTCTCCAGCATCCCGTGCGCAGGCTCGCCTCCTTCCCCTGCATCCTCGCTGTGCAGTGATGGCCTCAGATGATGAAGGAAAAACAGAGTTGCTCCCCGCGCTGCAGCTGAGAACGGAGCTGAACGCAGATGTGTTGAAAAGTAATCCGGACGTGAGCGCGTTGGTTTGCGTGCAGTCTAGACTCCAGCCTCCCCGCGCTGCTCCTCCATGCCGCTCGGCTCTCTGCTCTGTTAAAGCGCGCTGCTTACGGCTCCATTGCCACGGGACGGCGGTCGGAGACGGTGAAGCGAGGGTGGGGCGGTGGAGGTGGTGGTGGTGGAGGTGTTGCAGGAGGTGGGGGGGTGGCGGTTGTGGCTCGTCTTGGCTCGGAACGGATCGGTGCTTTGGGCACTTTGTGGCTGAGAGGGGAAACAAACGCACGGCGGAGTGCAGCGCGCTCGGCAGCTTCTCATCATCTGAGGAGGAGGAGGAGAGGAGGAGGAGAGGGAGGGAGCGGGGTGCATCCACAGCCCTCTCCCCCTCCTTTCCCTCCTCCTCCTCCATTCTCCTTCCCTTTCCTAAAACTTTTCCTCTTCCCCTTCCTCATACTTTCAGCACGTCTCCTCCTCCTCCTCCTCTTCCTCCCTGTTTTCTTCCCTATTTGTCCTGATTTCCAAAGATCACATCCGAGGGAAAGTTTCAGGACGAGGTGGAAAGTGTCTGAGGAAAGGAAAGGAAGGTTGTCAGAGAGAAAAGAAGGGGACAGTTATGGGAGGAAACATGTTTGGGAGTGAGGAGGAAACCTTTGGAACAAGTGGGGAGGACGCTGAGGAAAGGGTGCTTGGAAAAGAGGGAGTAGTTTGAGGAGAGGAAACGAGGAGAGAGCGGAGGGTGAAGGAAAAGGAAACATCTGAACATGCAGAAGAGGAGGAAGAGGAGGAAGAGGAGCCCGGGTGGTTTGAAGGACACTTTTCCTCTTTGTCCTTCCTTCCTCCTTTAAACGTTCCTTTCTTTTTCCTTCCTCCTCATCCTTCCTCTTCCTTTTCTGCACTTTCCCAAGATGTTCCCTTTTCCTTCTTCCTCAGCTTCCAGAAAA
Organism: Larimichthys crocea; assembly: GCF_000972845.2. NCBI lineage: Eukaryota > Metazoa > Chordata > Actinopteri > Sciaenidae > Larimichthys > Larimichthys crocea. Next base: position 37,169,758 of record NC_040023.1, read on the forward strand.
TGTTTCCTCCTCTCTGATGTTTGTTCCTTCCTTTCCTTTCCTGAGACACTTCCTTCTGCCTAAAACTTTTCCAAACACTCTCGTCCCCTTTCCTCTTTTATTTCTTCTCCAAATAAGTCTCCAGACACATTTCTCTTCCTCTTCCGTCTGTCTTTTATCTTCCAAGCCTTTTGAAACTTTCCTTATCCTTCCAGTAAACTTCCCTTTTCTCCTCCTGCACTTCTTTCCTCCTCTTCCTACATGACACCTTTCCCCCATCTTTCCCACCTCCTCCTCCTCCTCCCTCCCCCGTCTGTTTCCCAAAGCTTTCCGTTATTTTCTATTCATCTCAGAGTGTTGGATCTCAATGGGAGTGCAGACTCTGGACACACTGTTTGAAGGAGCTTAACATCCCTGCACCATGTGTGTGTGTGTGTGTGCGTGTGTGTGTGTGTGTGTGTGTGTGTGTTGCAGAGGATGAAGCAGTTTGAGATTATGCAAATAAAAAAATAAAAAATAAGTGTGGTGTGTTTGATGCCGTCAAAACAACCAGCTTTGTTTAATGGTGTGACACACACAAGCAAACAAAAGGGAGGAGGAGGAGGAGGAGGAGGAGGCGTGGGGGTGTCTGGGTGAAAGGTGGGGGTTGGAGGAGTAAATGGGGAGGGATGCACACGGTGATGAATGCCCGAGGGCCCCGGGGGTAATGATGGTGGTGGTGGGGGTTGTGGGCATTCTTCCACACACACACACACACACACACACACACACACACACAAAGCATAAAGAGAGAGGGGCTGGGCAACAGGAGTGTGTGTGTGTGTGTGTGTGTGTGTGTGTGTGTGGTTGTTTACGTGTACGCGTGCACGTGCACGCCGCAGCAGATTTAAAACGAATCCAAAATGTTTCGTGGAATAGAAAACGTGTTGGCTGAGCTGTGAGAAGCAGGTCAGGATGTTTTCTGTGTTTCCTGTTGGAGAAACGTTCATGAACCTGTGCGTGTCATTAAGGACTCAGCACCTGTTCTCTGCCGTCTTTAAGCATTCGCACATATTCTGGTTGAATCTCACATGTTTGAAACAAAACATCCTCCAGATATAATAAAGTCTTTTCTTTATTTTGTCTCGTTGTAGACGTTCATGCTGACTTGCATACCTGACCTGTGTCCGGTTCACACGGGACATGAACATCTGTCTCATGGGTGAAATTTACATTACGTACGTTACGATCAGGTGCATTACATACATTACTTTACTGTCAGGTACATTACGGTCGAGTATGTCACGTACATTTTGTACATTACATACGTTACAGTGGGTACGTTGTGGTCTGGTACATCACCTATGTTACGTTACTTTACGGTCTGGTACATTATGTATGTTACGGTTAGGTACGTTACCTATGTTACGTTACTGTCAGATACATTACATACGTTACTTTACTGTCTGGTACATCACGTACGTTACTTTACGGTCTGGTACATCACGTACGTTACATTACGGTCGGGTACATCACGTACGTTACTTTACTGTCTGGTATGTCACTTTACTGTCTGGTACATCACGTACGTTACTTTACGGTCTGGTACATCACGTACGTTACTTTACTTTCTGGTACATCACGTGTGTTACTTTACTGTCTGGTACATCACGTACGTTACATTACGGTCGGGTACATTATGTATGTTACGGTTAGGTACGTTACCTATGTTACTGTCATTACTGTCAGGTACATTACATACGTTACTTTACGGTCGAGTATATCATGTATGTTACGTACATTATGGTCTGGTACATCACGTATGTTACGCTACAGTTAGGTACATTTTGTACATTACATACATTACAGTGGGTACATTGCGGTCAGGTACATCATGTATGTTACGGTTAGGTACATTACCTATGTTACGTTAGGGTCAGGTACATTACATACCTGACTTCCACTGGGTGAAACTCGTGTTCAGTTCACATGGGATACAAACATCGATCTCTTGGGCGAAGGTCCTGTGTTTGACCCTCTTCCATATGTGGACTTTCTCACTCTTTATACAACATTACCTGACCTCAACAGCACATCAAACCATTAACCTACACCAGATGGCCAGACATGATATGTAACGGTACCTAGAGTCTTATATTTTGCTGTGTTATGCCATTTCAGTCATTTTGTCGACTCACCTGAACTGTCATCTGTCATCTGTCCCAGGTGAATCAACAGTGCTAGTTTAACTCTCATAATCAGTGTTTAAATCAAGACTCGAGTCTATATGTCGAGTCCATGTTCTGTAAAAAGTTACGCTACCTACCTGACCTCCATCTTTCTTGACAGGAACAATGGTCTTTTGGGTGAAAGTTCCGTTACAGTCAGGTACGTATCCCACATAAACTGAACACAGGGCTTCCACCCAGCAGAGGTCAGGTACGTAATGTACCTGTCCATAATGCAACATTCACCAAGAGACTAAAACGTCCTAACCAAACACAGGACTTCCACCCAGCTGAAGTCAGGTACGTAGCGTACTTGATACTACTCCAACCATCTGTCTCTTGGGTACTCCTTTGTTTGACGCATTCATCCACCCAATCATCCATGAGCAGACTTTTATACTGTGTTACGTGATGGGTACAGGTTGACTACGTTAAACGTTTACCATGTCCATCTTTGTTTAGCGTGTTAACATACCAACAAATTGCAAATTAACCTTTTACAGGGCACTCGTTAAAATATTTGGAAGTTTAAGTTAAGTTTCAGTTTTAGACGAAACTTAACTTGAGAAGTTACCTCACACGTCACCCAGTCTGAGGCTGATGGGAATGTCAGTGGGTTGCAGGTATTTGGTCATAAACCAGAGTGACCTGTTGGTGACGCTAGATCAAGATCACCAAAGTTGTTACGATTCATCCTAAGGTCAACCATCCAATAGTTGGACGATATTTCACTTAAAAATCACGAGTCTAAACTGAAATTCATGGCAATCCTTCTAGCAGCTGTTGAGATATTTCAGTCTGGATCAAAAAATCCAGCTTCAGTCTTCACCTACAAAACTTGGATGTTAGTTTAGGACTGTATATAAGAAGAATCATGACTTTATTGACCCTCAGGACTGATTATTAGATTTCGTTTATAGAATATTTGTTTCTGCAAACAGTCCTATAGAAATCAGTAACTTCCCTCTTCTCTGGCATTTTTGCTTGATGAGTTACTCATCAGCTGTTGACAGAAAACAGGATGTGAAGCCATTCTGAGGCCCCAGGTCCTCTATTATAATAAGACGACCTTGATATTCACTGTACACAGACTGCGTCCTCAGCCTAATTCTGTCTGGCACTGTGCTGTTTTCCAGCATTCAGGGGTTAATTCCTCTTACAGCTATCATGTCCGATTGAGGGTCACGAGCTGTTGTTGTGTCCGGGGCGGCCTCTTTAGTGATATTAAATAAAAAAGAGGACAGTGCTCATCAACACATGGATTAGAACCATTTAATCCCTCTTGTTCGCCTCCAAAACATAAAGCCCTCCCCTTCCCCCCTCCTCATATCCACAACATCTCTGCATCTGCATCTCAGAGGGAACGAGTATGATCTGCCGCTCAGAGCCAAACAAACATTTATTACATCCTTCATCACCTCACTCCTGTATCTTCTCCCATATATTGCAGAAGCAACATAATAAAATTCATTTCCAATAAAGTTGGACAAACGTTGTTGGATACAGCTCGAACTGTCAAAGTCAACACGAGCAAAATTTGGTTTCCAACAAATGGAATTTGCTTTTTTTTTTTCATGGAAATCAAAAAGTAATAAAAAGTTGCAGCAATGTCCAAATTCTCAGATTTCCTTTGTGAGAAAGCAGAGAAAAATGAAAAAAATGTGATTATTGGTGAATGTTTTGGAGTCCCATTATTTCAGAAGTGAGTCAACACCTCCAAGTGTGAGGCCGTGGTTCTCTGCTGGAAAAAGTTGGAATGCTCCCTCCGGTTTGGGAGCGAGTTACAGCCCCAAGCGAGGGAGTTCAAGTATCTCTGGGTCTTGTTCACGAGTGACGGGAAAATGGAGCATGAGATGGATCGGCGGTTTTAGCGTGGCATCCTCAGTACTGCAGACGCTGTACCGGACCGTGGTGGAGGAAGAGGGAGCTGAGCCCGAAGGCGAAACTCTCGATCTTCCAGTCCATCTACGTTCCAACCCTCACCTCTGGTCATGAGCTTTGGTTAGTGACTGAAACAACGAGATCGCGGATACAACGAACAACTCTGCCATGGCGGCAATTTGCGTCACGGCTCCGGAACAACTGCGGTGACCGGCAGCCCTCCGCAACACATACGCAGAGCTTCTATTTTTCCCGGACACCGGAGCACGGCGCATAGATTCAGCTCAGAGCAGACCGTGCGGGGAAGGAAAACGGCTACAAAATAAAACCCTGGTTGAATCTCAAAATAAAATACTCCGTGTTCCCCGCGGATCAAGTTTCATTACAAGAACGCGCCATAATGGGCGGGGCCGACCTGAAGTCAACAGGTCAAAGGTTTTCAGGCGTCTTTTCACCCCGTCGACACCATGCATGAGGAGAAGTTGATTCTGGAGGTCCAAAATCAACCTGTGTGTCATTGATGACACCTCACATCCTTTTTATAAAAACACCAGAAAAAAGATGCGGCGTGGAATGCCATCGCAAGAGAAAGAGACTACAGCCGGCAATATCGCACGATTATGTGTGAATTCGTGAGATCTCACGACGCTCGGTGACCGGCGGAGCTGCACCAGTGTGCATCACAAACGGATTATATGTGAGTTGGCGGCCGGCGGAGTAGTTCCGGAGCTGAGCCGTTCTGCATGCAGCATATTTTCAGGGTTAGAGATAGGGCCGGACGTCTCAGGGGAGCTCGGAGTAGAGCTGCTGCTCCTTCACGTCGAGAGGAGCCAGCTGAGGTGCATCTAATTAGGATGCCACCTGGGTGCCTTACTTTGGAGGTGTTCCGGTCATGTCCAACTGGGAGGAGACCCCGGGTCAGACCCAGAACCTGCTGGAGGGACTATATAGCCCACCTAGGCAGGGAACATCCCGGGATCCTCCAGAAGGAGCTGGAATGTAGGTTATTAGCACTTGCCAGCTCACCTTATGTATTAATCAAAACAAAGAATACGTGTGAAAGGCAGCGATGAAAGCAGCAAAAACATAGTTTGCAATTAACACCTCTTATATCACCACAACAGAGTGACCCACGTGTGAATTCAATGTTGTTCCATCATTCGCAGTCCTAACAGCTGGAACAAACACAATACAGCCAGTCTGGTAAGTGTGTTACGGCAGACCTGGGGTCATTTCATGACCTATATCTCTATACATGCAGATTAGATTGTACATAGTCTAATTAACGTATGTAAATCTGCAACAAATATGTTGTAATGAGAACAGATTCTGGCCTTGGAGCGCTTTTCATAAGGATGCTGCACATATGGAAATGAGATGTTGTGCCCTGGTTTGTTGTTGAAAGAATAGGTTTAGATTTTTACGAGCCTGTCCGTAACACAATGCTCACATGCCGTGCCGATCAGGCTGTGGAGCAGCTACAACGTAAGAAATACGGAGACAAACTGCCGAAGCTAATGAGGCCACAACAATAAGAAAGATGTCTTCTTTATACTAAAATGAACAGATCATGGATGTATACAGAGGTCTGGACACAGCGTTGGAGGAAGGCCTCCGCTGGAAGCTGCTCCGGGCCCTTTGAAGGCCAAAAAAGTTGAACGTCTAGACATAAAATCACAGATCTCCCACTCACAGTTACAGAGAGCTACATTACATGTGTTACATTGAGTAGGTCACGTAAGTTACGTACGTAACATACGTTACTTTACAGTCTGGTTAGGACGTACCTTACAGTTCGTGTACGTTAGAGCTAGGTACATTACATACTTTACAGTCACATACGTTAGGTACGTTGCGTTGGAGTACATTACGTACATTACTTTGCAGTCAGGTCATGGTTAGGTACATTACGTACCTTAAGGTGAGGTACATCATGTATGTTACAGCTTACTTTACATTACGTACGTTATGGTCAAGCGCTTCACCGTGCCTTTACAGTCGGGTACGTCACATACGTTACGGTACGTTGCGTTGGAGTACGTCACACACGTTACGTACATTACTTTGCGGTGGGGTACATCATGTACGTTACAGCTAAGTACTTACTTTACATTACGTTAGGCACATTACGTACGTTACGGTGAAGTGCTCCACCGTGCCGCTAATTTAACAGCATGGCAGTAACACTTCAGTATGCCAAAGCTGTCAGGTGGATGGATTATCTAAAAACATTTTGTGTGCCTCATGAAAAATAGGAGCATGTACGTTACGGTCAGATACAGCATGTACGTGTAAGTGAACCATCTGATGAAGAAGGCTGGCTCTACATTACGTCTACATGACTTTAATGGTCAGGTACGACATACTTTATGGTCGGGAACATTACGTAGGTTACGTTGGAGTGCGTCACGTTTTGTACATCTGCAGGAGCAAGAAGGAGGCGAAGCAAGGGAAGGGAGATGTCTGTGGCTCCTCGGGTCGACTTAAGCTTTCTCAGATTTGCAGTTCAAAATAAAAAAAAACAAAAAGGCCAAACTTTGAGCATGTTAATATTTGTTGATGTCTAATAATGGACCAGCAGTCAAACATTTGCACGTGTTAATATTTGTCCAAGTCTTAATCCAGTGTATGTTCCTCAAGGCCAGCCTACATTAAACCTGCATTCATCATCATGTTGACATTGGCTGGATTTAAATAAGAACCGGTGGTTAAATGAGCATTCAACCTCCGAGCTGCTGCTGCTGTGCTGGACTGGTTTCCAGAGCAGAAAATAAGCAGACTGAAGAGAGCGGCCGTCTGCCAAACAGGCGCTAAAAACTGACCGATTTGCATTTTTGCTGACGCTCCTGAGAGCATCTGACAGCCCAGGAAGAAAAGGGTTGAGTGTTTTACACAGGGGCATTTTAACTCGAGACACAGGCTCACACTGTGACCTCCACAGTTAGAAGACGAGATGTCAGATGTCTGCGCTTGAGATGAGATGAAGAAGTGTGGATGTAAAAATAGTCCATCCGCCTCCAACGCTTCAGAATCTGTTTCTTTAATCACACTCGGATCATTTTTACTGTGCAGATGAATAAATTCTTGATTTTGTAGCCTCAACTATGAAGTAAGAGTTGGGCACTGGACACTAAAACATGTCGGGGGGATGCAAGGTTAAACTACCTGCAGTCAATTCATCAGTTAAATGTTGCTGCTGTAACACAAAGAGTTCAATTAAGATCGAGACACGTGTGTGAAGTTATGTGTGTGCAAAATGAGGCTGAGGGTAGAAGATGTGGGAGGATAGACTCATGACACTTTGAGTGTCCAGCACAGTTCAGGAAATCCAGTTTCTCTATTAAACTTCCTATGATCTCCTCCTTTAGCCACCTCCCTCCTCCTGTCCTCCTCCAGCTTCCTCTGATCTGTCTCGTCACATTCCTTTCCTGTGCGGCTTGTAAAGAGCTCTTCTGTCCTTCTTCCTCTTTAAGAGTGTGTGTGTGTGTTAAACCACTTCCTTGAATCTGCACTGTTACACAGCCTCTCACTCATTCTCATCTGAAACCATCTGAAACCATCTGAAACCACAGATGGTTTCAGATGGTTTCAGATAACTACATTAACTACATAGATAACTACATTCTTAAAAATGTGGATGATACAATGATACATGGTACAATTTCTTGTGAGCTGACAGAAGCGTACACATTTCTGCATGAAATATGAAGTTTCAGTGTTTTTGTCTCCTATCCTGCAGGATGTGCACCAACAATGACAAAAAAGTTACGTTTGGGTCACAGTGAGTGAGCAATATCAGCTGGCTGCCATGTCCTGTGTGGTTGACATTGCTTGATGTTTGACTCATCTTAGACTCACTAGTTTTTGATCATAAGTAAACAATTTTCTGTTTTTATTGTTTGAATGTGTAGCAGGAAGCTTTCCATCCAACCACAGGAATGATTGGTGATATCTCTGCAGTCTGGATTCTGAAAGAAAATCTGAACATGCTGCTGGAATTATGAAACAGAATCAAGCTCACGTTGCCATCAGGGGAAAATGACTAACTACAGTCTTACTTACTGTACAGCAGCTGCTGTTCAGTCACAGACTCAACTACCCACAGCTAGTTCTGTCTGTAGAGTCTCTGGTTCTGTCTGTAGAGTCTCTGGTCCTGTCTGTAGAGTCTCTGGTTCTGTCTGCACAGTCTCTGGTCCTGTCTGTAGAGTCTCTGGTTCTGTCTGTAGAGTCTCTGGTCCTGTCTGTAGAGTCTCTGGTTCTGTCTGTAGAGTCTAAAACAACCAAACAGAAGTCAGTCAACCCCACGTATGACATGTACATGACGAGAAGTCAGAATCGAGTTTATTGCAAAATAAACTCAGAAACTCAGGACTTGGTGTTTTGGTGCATAGGAAAAAAGGAAGGAAGAATAAATGCAAACATGCAGACATGGTTTCTGCAACTTGTGAAATAAAAGCAACATCTGAACAGATCGGGTCATGACAATCACATGCATACGTTTCAAAATCACTGTTGTGAACAGACACTGGTCAGATCTGTTTGTGGTTTGATAGCTGGTGCCATCATCCATGTCACAGGAAGTCTCATGGCAGACATTTTTTTTATCTCACTTGTCGAAACACTGAGCAGCAGCAGGTTGTTTTCTGGAGAGGATTCATATCTTTAAGTTTGAAAACATCGAGGGAATCAAGTGAAACATGGTAAGATCAAACTTTAAGTCTGTCTGAATGCTGATAGAGAGAAAAGAAAAGTGCATGTGAGACTTACAGTAATTTAAGAATGAAGACTAATTAGACTTCATATTCACTGTATTGAGACAAAACCAGAGTTCAGTATTTACTGTAAAGTTTCACTGCAGAGAGATACGTAGTCTAGACGTGCAGTCCAGTGTTTGTTTGAGGTAAGTGTGATTTCATCAGACATTCAGAAAACTATTGCAACACGAAGGCTGAACGTTGAGGAAGCTCCTGTGGTGTGATTCACGCAGCTGTGTAACATCTTATAATGTAAAAATAGAAATGAAATTCTCATTTAATCCCTTTTCAATAATCCACTGGGGGTCTCACAGTGATCACAAGAAATGGGATATTAGTTAGAAATTAGTTATTAGTTAGAAATGGGACCTAAGTTTTCATTTGTAGGAGGCGGCTGTGGCTCAGAGGCAGAGCGGGTCGTGGTTCGATCCCCGCCTCCTCCAGTCTGCATGTCGAAGTGTCCTTGGGCAAGATACCGATGATACATAACATACGTAATGTGCCTAACGTAATGTAAGGTGGCTAAGTTACTTAGCTGTAATGTACATGATGTACCTGACCGCAAAGTAATGCACATAACGTATGAATGGTTAGATCCTCAAACTGATGAGCAGTTGGCACCTTGCATGGCAGCCAATGCCATCAGTGTATGAATATGTGTGAATGAGATATGTAGTGTAAAGTGCTTTGAGTGGTCGGAAGACTAGAAAGGCGCTATATAAGTACAGTCCATTTACCATTTACTGCACAATACTTCAAATAAATATCCCAGTGATACGATACACTGGTACACTGCACATGTTCATGAGACCCAGTTAGACTGGGATACATTAATTAACACGTTACATTAATAAAATTAAATCTATTGTGATGTCATTGAATAGATAAAAAAGGAAGTGAGACTTCTTCTTTTTAAACCCGCACAATGTTAGTCGGGTTTCAGCACCGCAGAACTGCTGAGTTATGTGATGACACATCAGCTTTCAATCCAATTGTTTTTATATAGTGCCATATCATATCAAATATCATATCAACAAAAGTTATGTCATGACACTTTCCATACATATACACTGTGTACAGTCGTCCCTCGCTATAACGCGGTTCACTTTTCGCGGACTCGCCGTTTCGTGGATTTTATCAGTGTAATTTTGCATGCTTTTTTTTTACAGCGTACTGTACAGTATAAACGCACATTGTGTTCTGCGTCCTGATTAACTAAGGGAGTACTGTACAAAATGCGTGTAAAAAGGTGTATACAAGTGTGTGGTTAGGGGTTTAAAACATGTATAATAATTGTAAAACTTACTTTGTGGATTTCGTTTATTGCGGGTTATTTTTAGAACGTATCCCCCTGCGATAAACGAGCGACCACTGCATATATAATCTTATTCACAGAGACCAACAATTCCACCATGACCATGCACAGCAGCAGCAAATCTTTAACTTACTGTAATGGAGACATGGTATCGATGATGACTGTGACAATGACAATAATGTAGCAGCAATTTTCCTTTTAAACAGCTGTTAAGAGGCTGAGTAGTCCACAGTATAAGTTTATGATGTTTATTAACCAAAATAGCAACAACAAATATAAATTCAAACTCAACTCAACCATATGGAATTAGATAAGTGCTAAAACGATACGAAGTGAAACGTGATAATAAATAGTGACACGGTCAACAGAAAATATCGTTGTTCAAAACTCCTGCCACTGAGTGCACAGGTAAAAATAAGGTACGGCCACACCCCCTGTGCCAATTACCGGAAGTAAAGGTGACCTTTCTTTTTATTTCTGTCATTCCACCAGTCTCTTGGTCTTCCCATCTGATCTCGCCCGCTGTGTTTGGGACAGATTAGCCAATCAAATATTATTTCTCTGTCAGGATCAGAGTCTGAGAGCTGATAACAGGGACCAGGCCTCCACCAGCTTGACCAGCGTTCACCAGGACCTTCCCACTTGGCTCAGTCACCAAGAGCATCCTCTGATACTGGAGTTGGCATCGGCGTTCAGCTGCCTCGCCATCAGTACGGACCAGGATCTATCAGAACCACAAGGAAATACTGAGGAAAGGGCCCAACCAGAGCTGCAGCTGCCCGTCACCTCTGATCAAGCTCAGTCCTACAGAGACGGACTTAAACCTGCAACGAAAAGGCAGAGGGATACTTCGTCTTCGAGTGGTGAAAGGTAAGCGCTAAGTTTACTATATACTTATATATTATGTGACATTGCTGTTGAAATTGAAGAGATTCAATCACTATTTGGTCCATGCAACCTAAAAAGCACTCAACCAGACAGGAAGAGGAAGAAGATGGACGTGGACTCCAAAGAGGCTTCATTTAGAGCAGCCAAAGAGAAGCCGCAGAAGAAAAGGAAAAGGGCTGCTTTCATTGAGCAACAGAAGAAGAAGAGGAGGATGAGGAGACTGTTTCGTCACACAAGAATAGCTCCATCTGAAGGTCCAACCGATGCACCCGAAATGAAACCGCCAAGAAAACGGACATGGGACTCTGCACATGGACACAGTGGCAGCAGGTAGGCATTATTAAACTTTTCTCTTTTTATTAGCTGTTAATCTTAAAGTTGAAGAGATTCAAACAATAATTTGGTTCATGCAGAGATCCAGGCATCATCTCACCAAAGAGGATGAAGATGAACCAAGACGGTGTCCAGACACTCAAAGGTAGGCTCATCTATGGGAACACACTTTAGGACCAGCAGGCCTGTTGTTTATTAATGAATCAGAGGTGACTTACAGTATGTGGCTGCTCCTATGTACTTGACCGGGCTCTTTTTTTTACCCTTCCAGGGGATTAACCAGCCGTACAGAGCCACTGGAATCGCCTCAAGTCCTGCAAAGTCCACTTTGTATTATTCACACCTCTGTGCCAAGCTTGCCAAAAGTCATGTGATGAGTGCCAACGACACGAGTCAACTAGCATCTTGATCCCGAATCCCATGCTATTACTTCTCTAAGAGATTCGCAAGTTTTTCGTGAACTTATTCGACAACGAATTTCGTATTGGAATGAATGGGAAACCCCAGAAAAAAACAACAACTTTTCAACAGACATTAGGACGTAGGTATGCTTGCCTTCTCTTCAGGGATTCACTTCTCTTCGAGTGTCTTTTACCGTTTTTAAACTATCAAGGCTCAAAGTTGAGCAGGTTTTTACTCAGATTTCTGGGTTTATAATGGGTGTGTATGTGGCGGAATGTTTGAGCTAGAGTGGATGACATCATCAACTAGAGTGAGGAGCAGAGAGAAAAATCAGTGAAAAAATAAAACGTATTCGACTACTGTGGCCTCAAATGCCCCACTACAGACACGATTTATACATAGAAACGTAGGAAAATTTGTCTTCTCACTCACATTCGCCTGCTAAAAGTGTCAGAGATATAGTTTTGGCGTGACACACAAAGATGCGGCAGCAACACCCATCGACAGCCTCATAGACTGCCATGTTAAAAAGGCAGGAAATTTTCTGGAGGAAAGCAGAAGTAACGCTTCTTTGAATCACTCTAAAGGTCACATTTCTTCACTTTATCAACACAAAATAACTATGTAGACGTTCAGGAAGGTCTCAGGATGCTCCCAGTTATGACAGTTCAATGATTGGCCAAACGGTTTGGCCAATCATTAATCATTAATTAATTAACAGTGTCAGATTAAGTTCACCTGTAAAGCTTAGAGTGCATTTTAGGTGCAGTCTAACCTTTAGATTTCTTTCGAAAGCTGAACGTCCCTAAGATTTCTGTGAGTAGTGTTTGTATATGTAGGTTTGTTTTTTGTTGTATGTACTATATGAAGTTACTTAATTGTTGAGAACATCAAATGCATTCACATTAGAAATGTGAATTCATTTTTTAATTTCTTGTGCCCGTTAAGATGCACTGGACAAAGGGACACTGACTACTACAATGACGTATGTGATGGATTTAATAATTTTACTTTTGTTTTTAGATTTCTGTGTAATTCCACTTAAGTAACTGAAGAACTCTGGGGGTGGGGGGGCATATTCTGTGTCATGATCACTGAGACATTCAAATTTCTGTACTTTTGAATTTAACTAATAAAGTTTTTCTGACCCTTTAACCTTTGAACTGAACCCTACAGTTTCACATTTCTCCCTTATTTCATATTATAGACAATATATATTAGTTTCAATGTTGTTTCCATTTACATTTTACGCAGCGTGTCATCTATTCTGAAAACAGGGTTGTATTCATATATTTGTATATCTTTGTCCACAAACAGCCAGGACAACCAGACAACTGCCCCTTTGGCTTTGAAATACTGAAAATTAAACACACACATCCTCAATTAAAAGCAGCTTTAACCTTTAGCACCTTTAGCACAGTTTCAGTTCTGGGTTCAGGAAAGAAAGCCTAAAAAAACAAAATGATGCGGACGGGTATGACGCCCGTTCAGTTCATGTTTGTGGAGAAAAAAAAAATCCGTCTGTTGTCGCTTTTTCATCCTCAGTTTGGTTCATTCACATGTCGTCAGAAATAGGAAGTAAGTCAAAACAGCTTGAGTTGACTCGCAGGTCTCAGGTTTGACTCATTCTTTTCTTTTTGGTGCAGTGAAGGCTCTGTGGGTTGCAAGTAACTTCCTCTTTGACTTCCCCAAAAAAAGAAAAGCAGCTTCACTTTAGCTCAAACTGGAAGTTGTACTCCTTAGTTTCCAGATGCTTAAACAAGAGTGTGTTGCAACACATCACAGCTGTAATGTAAAAGAAATAGAAGAATAGACAGTTCTCTTTTTTGAACTGTTGTCTGTGTCACAAGTTCAGTTTCATGGTAACAGACGTTCAAAGGTTGTTTCTATCTGCTTTGTGTAGCAGAGCGGATTCAGAGAGTTAAAAGCAGGGGTCCCCAAACTTTCGGTGCGGGCCACATCAACTTTGTTTGTGTGAGGGGATGAAAATTAGCTAGTACTGTAAATAGTTCGTAAATAAGGTAGATTTTAACTAGAATGCCAAGCTTAATCATTAAGTGTGGATATTTTATAATAGGAAAATGCAATTTTGAAAAATAGGCCATGTTTAGAGGGATTGTTTGGGATCATTAAGTGGGCCACTCATTCTTTTCAACCTAACTACAGTAATGTTCCTAGTTGGTGACTCTGTGGGTTGCAAGTAACTTCCTCTTTGACTTCCCCCAAAAAAGAAAAGCAGCCTCACTTTAGCTCAAACAGGGAGTTGTACTCCTTAGGTGTTGTGGTTTTGTTGCGGGAGGAAGTGAAAGTTGTGATAAATTGCGATTTGACAGTTGCGGTGAGGGCGCAACAAGCACCAAGTCCACAGCCCCAGGAAGCGGCGAGGTCCGGGCAGGAGGGCGCTGTAAACCTTCGCCCCCCGAGCCTTTCCAAGCCGACCCAGAGCCGGTCGTGGCGCACCGCCGTGGAGGAAATGCGCCCGCGGAGGCCAGCCAGAGCCGGGGCTGATCCTCCCCCACCGTGCGGCCATCCCTGACCCGCCGAGTTGAATCCCCCGGGCAGACTGCGCGGAAGTTGATCACGAGCAAAGTCACGTCGGAATATACCGTTGTGTGAGGGGATGAAAATTAGCTAGTACTGTAAACAGTTCGTAAATAAGGTGGATTTTAATGAGAATGCCAAGCTTAATCATTAAGTGTAGATATTTTATAAGAGGAAAATGCAATTTTGAAAAATAGGCCATGTTTAGAGGGATTGTTTGGGATCATTAAGTGGGCCACCCCAATTGTTTAGGCGGGCCGGATGTGGCCCAGCAGCCGTAGTTTGGAGACCCCTGGTTAAAAGGGTCTGTAAAAGCAACAACACAAACAAACAAAAACAATTGGCTACAGCAATTTACTGATCTTAGAAAATGTAATTTTTTACTTTTGAATACTTCAGTACAAAGGATGTTTTGAATATAAACATGATATGTGCACACATACAAATCACAAGTCAAATCAGTGCTAAATTTGGCTGAATTATGAAAGATATGTGGTAACATGAAGAGCCGTATGGGAGTCGAAAGAGCCGACTCTTCTTGGTGAGCTGAGTCAGATGGTCTGACTCAACTCACCAAGAAGAGAGAACCGAACTTCCCATCACTACTCGCTCGGCCTGTTCAATTTTTGACGGACACCGCGAGCAGCCCACAACAATTTCCACAGAGCACCTCGAGCTGACAGGAAGCCAGACACAGAAACAGCATAGAGAATCTGGAGTTTCAAAATAAACCAGGAAACCTGAGCAAGTAAACAAAGTCAGGAGGACTAAACGCTTCTGAATCGCTCCAGGTGGGTTTGAAGTCGATGCAGGACGGACCCAAACAGACCGGTGGAGTTTCAGGGTTAAACCCGCGAATCGAAAATTCGAAACTCAGAAAATAAAATCAAGAAAAGTCGACTAATCAAATAAAAAGTCAGGACATCAAACTCATACAAAACACAGTTTATTCGACAGTGTCTAGGTCCAAGTACCAACAGACCCCATACAAAATAAAAAAAAAAAGAAACAAATGCTACAAACTTCCAAAGAACAGAGATAACTTCCATCTACACAAAACTTCTCCTTAAAAATACATTACCATGAACACAAAATAGTAGCGATTAAAGATAATATACGTGAGGGGGATTCCTGTCATATTTAAGTGATATTACATAACAAGCCTGGTAAAAGATGTTGAACGTGAGGAGGAGGAGGGCGCGATGAACGAGAGCGAATGACCGTACGTGTTGGTGTGATTTCTTCTTCTTCCCGACAGACCGGGAGAAGACGGCAGCAGTCAGTGATGCAGCAGTCACGTGGGCGGGAAAAACTAAAAACAACAAAAGAAAGGAAACGGGAACGAGAACGAGAGGTAGCGAAGGGGTGCGCAGAAGAGGTAGCAGAGAGCGAGAGGAAGATTTCTAGAAGAGGTAGCTAGCGGATGAACGAGGAAGAGGTAGCAGAGATACTAACAGTGCCAGCGAAGGGAGGGAGAGAGAGAGAGAAGTCGTTTGATTTAAGACTTCACGTTAAAAAAACGACCTCGTGGAGCTTATTCTCAACCTGTGTGTCGACTGCGGGAAGATGCAGCGAGTTACTTTATTTCAGCCGACGTGTGGCTGAAGATAACGGACGGCACGTCCTTTAAAATGGACCGCCTGGAGCTTTTCATCGTCCTACATGGTGTTCCTCAGGAGTTTGGAGCTTTTCAGGAGTAAATGTTCATTTCAGAGCACAAAACGTTCCTGAGCTTTCGATCCTACAACATGATCTTCTTCCGTTTGAAGATGTGAAAGAATCAAAAATCATGTGATACGATCAAAAATGAACATTTAAGCCAACATGGACCAAAAATGATGAAGGAACTTTCAGTCTGAACCTGAAAGAAAAGTTGTGAGGAATACCATGCGATACGGTCGAAAGCTCCAGATAAACTACGAATGGATCTCGCAGGGAGACAGTTTAGGAAACCGCTTCTTTATAATTTAAACCTCAACCTGTGCATCGACTACGACGCAGAAACATCTGCTGCGATGAGAAATCTTTTTTCTCTCCAACATTTCTGACCATTTATTAGCGAATAATTAATGGATGGTTAAATTAAACAGAGCAGATTATTTGTTTTTATTCAAACAAATAATGTTTCAGTTCGTAACATGTCAGGAGGTGGCGAAAATCTCACGGCGACGATATTTATGTCCGAGGATCTGGAAGCAGAGAATGTTTTCATATTTTTTGAAGGTTGTTTCAGCTCGATAAAGAAACGTCAGGCGGTCGATCCCCAGCTGTTCGACTGCAAACGTCACGGGACACGCGATGTCAGCATCTGTGATTGGTAACTCTTCAGTGTAACCGACCACAAACAGGTTGATACACAGGAATGAGGATATTGCTGAGTTTTCCCGTGGCTAGTGGCGAAAAAAGTGTGTGTTTATGTGTGTGTGTGTGTGGGGAGGGTTAGCGAGGTAGGCAGCGCTAAGCGTTAGCAGTGGAGGAAGGAGGAGGGGGCGGGGTTTACTCGCTACAGTATCAGCACCTAAAAAACATCTAGAAGCCCACCGCGCTGAGGAAGTGCGTCGTTCATGTTCTGATGTTTCAGTCGTCTCCTGCTCTGTAAAGGCTGTGTGTGACGGTCAGCAGGAGGTCATGTGTGAGGGTTTGTGTGTGTGTGTGTGTGTCCAGTGTTTGTGGCAGGGTGTGGCCAAGTCAGTGTGTGTGTGTGTGTGTGTGTGTGTACAGCCTCAGCTTAGCTTACATCTGTGTGTGTGTGTGAGACTTTTTCATGCCTCATCTGTCTGGTAGTCCCAGTGAATCGGGTGTTTTAGGGACTTGGAAAGATTCATTCACCAGGAATGTTGTCTACTCCTGTTCGAGCAACATCTGATGAAGCGTTTCGTAGATCAGACACGGACGAACACGTCGTTAGTTTCGGTTCTTTTCATGGGATTTGTTGACAGGAAGGAAACTCGAGTGTGTGTGCAGGGTTTGGTGATGTCTCCTCACGTCACCCTCGCCTCCCTGGTGTGGAGGAGAAACAACACCTGCATGTTGTGACTAATTATTTCCAGTTGCCATCTTTGTTCGGGTCATGATGGACAAACAAACACACACACACACACACACAGAACTACAGTGTATCATTTAAAGAGGAGCGAGAGGTAGATACTCGACAAGAGCGAGGCCAGGCTGGGTCACCTCCTCGGTGTGTGTGGTGTGTGTGTGGTATGTGTGGTGTGTGTGTGTGTGTTACAGCTCACACACACTCTCACTCCTACCAGTCTGAGCGGGTTTTCTTGTCTCACTAGCTCCCCCTATTGTTTGAAGAAAGAGAGGCTCCAGACGAGAGGAGGTGCGTTTGTCTTAAATAGAGACAGGAGGAGGAGGAGGAGGTGGGGCGGGCGGGGTTACAGTGTCATTTGAAAGAGGAAAAGGGTGAGACGGGGTGAGACGGGGGGAGATTTCTACGTGTTTCTGTACACAGAGTCGTTCTCTCCAGCCTCCACGTGGCCCGACAGAGCAGAAAACAGTGTTTATTACTAGACGACGCTTTGCCGCTGTGCCCTGAGAGGAAGTCTGGATCGGGGTGTGTGTCTGTGTGTGTGTGTGTGTGTGTGTGTGTGTGTGTGTGTGTAAAAATTGGGTTACCCTTGCCACTAAACCCTGAGTGTGTGTGTGTGTGTGTCAATAACGTTTCTGATAGTTTTGAGTGTTGATGGGAAAATATGGAGCCAGGAGCAAAGGCCATCAAAAAGGGGGCGGTTGAGTTTTGTGTGTGTGTGTGTGTGTGTGTGTGTGTGTGTGTGGGTTCTTAGTTGTCAGCCACTCGAGCAGTCGGTGGCGCTGGTGGACCCACAGGAACTGCAGGTACCGCTTCAGGCTGTGCGGGTGGCGGGCCGGGGTCTGGAACGAGAACACACGCTGGATTTAGAACACGAGAAAATAAGACCCGCCCCTTGATCCACCCAAAGGCATGCTGGGTAAATCTGAACACACAAAACATTTGTACTCACACATGCCGTTGGGAGCGCCAGGGTGGCGTGGGGGCATCATGGGAGGCATGCCGCCGGGAGGGGGCCCAGCGGAGGGCGGGCCGGGCATCATACGCCCGGGCATCGGCTGACCCGGTCCCATCGGTCCTGTAGGGTCGGGGAGATTTATGTCAATATATAACGATACAGCAACGCTGCATTACAAGAAAAACTTTAAACAACGTTCATGTTTATTGAAGTTGTAACCCCGACATCACACCGGGCTCAGCTGTGACTTCAGATCCCACCCGTAGAGTTTCACGAGTGTTTCGCCCTCCACACTTTGTTCACTTGCTCAGATTTTTCTGCTTCTAACATGAGGAAGTAGGCTGAGTTAAGCTGACGCCTTTTTTGTCTGCAGAGGGGCTTTTATTTTGAAAATTTCTGCGTCTCCACCTCTGCTGTGGTTCTTCGCCTCACCTGTCTGTCCTGGGTGGTGCGGGGCCATGGGGTGGTGACCCATCGGAGGGTATCCGGGGTGCATGGCACCTCCGGGTGGAGGCCCTCCGTGGTGGGGCACCGGTGCTCCGTGGTGAGGCTGCGGCCCTCCGGGGTGCATGCCCGGTGGATGGGGTCCAGATCCCGGAGCCTGGCCGTGGCCTTGAGCGTGGGCGGCGGCGGCTGCCGCTGCAGCGGCGGCTTGCTGCTCCATCTGCTGCCGCGCCTTCATCTCTGCGTATTTGAGCTGCTCCATGTGGAACGCCTGGCGCTCGGTGAGAAGCTGCTGCCGCTGAAGCTCCAACTGCAGAGACCCAAACATTTTACAGTTAAAGCAGTGTGTTATGTGACTGACGGATAGCAGATATTCAAGTTAGTCAGAATTATGCTAAAATATTTTCCCCAACTACATTTAAGTTCCCTGTAAGGACAAACTTTGTAAATTCAGTTTATTTCTGTTTATTCCCATGGAAAGTTTGCAGTTTTGTAAATTCACAGAAATGTGCAGCCCTAATTGGGCTGAATTGTTCATGAATGTCTGTGTTGGTTGTTGTCAGATCATGTCATTAAAACTTACATGAATTCACGTCATATTTAGAAGTAGAAAAACATCTTTGCATGTTTTTCAAAGCGTAATGAGAATAATCGACAAAAGGACGAGAGTGTCTCGTGATTTTAGGAGCTCTGTGTTTCACAGCTGACGGCAGCAGCAGAAGTTTCATTTCTCTCTGGTCTCTAGAAGGCAAACCTCCTTTTCATGCACTATTTACAGCTGTGAAACCGGGCTACGCTGCCCTGATGCCTTCACGGGAAAAAAAAACACAGTTTTACACTTTGGCTGGCGTCTCCAGGGATTGTCCGGCGGCCACACACACCCACACAGCGGAGGACTAATCATACAGCCTGCAGAGGACGGCGGCGGGTCTGGAAAATGTTTTATTCGCACCTCAGCTCCCTCACAAAGAGTGAGTCTCTGTGGAGGATTTGGACCAAGCGGGAAGCAGCTTGCTCGGTGGCCAACGTTGGCCGATGAACTCCAAATATTTACTACTTATTTCAATTTAGCAGCCGCATAGGAAGGACTGTGTGACACCGGGTCACAATAACTACCACTGAACTCTTTAACCTCTGAGTGTGCGACGTGTTTCACCGTCACTGGGTCCGGACTCAACATTGAGCTTCTATGTTACGTTCCCCTGATAGATATTTGTACATGTAACCGTGAAGTGATCAGCCCGTCAACCTCAGAAAATAAATGACCTGCTAAAGTTTGTTTTTGTTTCATTTTTGGGCGCCGTGAAACATGAAATCATCTTCATGGAGCTCTGGATCAAACAGACTTCCTGCTGACTGTTCTGTGAAACTTCTCTGTACGTATCTGCACGGCTCGATCATCTGTAGCTACTTTGATTACGTCACATCTTCAGAAGAATCTTCCAGGTCACCTTTCACAGATATCAATCCGAGTTTAGACAATATATATTTGTTCCCACCTTCACCTCTCTGTGATCTACACAGTTCATGATGGACAGACCAGCTGCAGACTGGACACTGCAGGACGAGCTTCTGTTAACAGATCTCCTTCTTCATTATTCATCACCACAGCCGAGAGCACTTAACCGAGTGTGTGGAGGTAAGTGAAACGTTCATGCCATTAACCATTAACATCCATCCAACGCTCAAAAAGCGGCGTTTTTGACTTACGGCCTCTTTCTCTCGGTCCATGATGGTCTCGAGTTCCTCGAAGTGCCTCAGCTTGATCTCCAGCTTCTTCATCTGGGTCTCCACCAGCAGAGCCACCAGGGACTTGATCTTCCTCTCCTCCACAGCTGCCAAGTGCTGAGAGGAAGAGTGAAAGAAGAGAGACGTCAAGTTTAAAACACATTCTCTAGTTATTTCGTACTATAGTTATGTACTTTCTTTACATGTTTCAAACGCTGTACTCATTGCAAAGTTTTCACTGACGGCTCAGGTGAGCATGAGGACGATCAGACCAGCTAAAGTGTGTTTTGCTGTGTCAGCGCTCTCCCGCAGCCTCACCTTGGCCTTGGTGGCAGCAGATGCCAGAGCGGCGGCGGCCGCGGTGGCGATGTTCCCCTCTTCGATGTCGTGCTCCAGTTTCTTCCTCTTGTCCTCCGCTCCCTCCTCCGAGGCCGCCTTCTCCTCTTTGTCTTTGTCCTGCTCCGAGGACGACGTCTCCATGGCTTCGTCTTTGTCTTTGTCTGACGGGGACAGAAATTTGGTGTTTTTATGAAAACACAAAGAGCTTCTGTTCTATAGAAGTTTTAAAGGACAGCTGAGTTAAAAAGAAACAAACTTTGGGAAATGTTTCTACATAAAACCTCTGGAGGGAACCTGAGCTGAAATAATTAGTCATTTAGTTGATGCATAGAAGAATGATCACAACTACTGTGTAATTAATTATCTAATTAGTTATTATAAGTCATTTTTCAGCTTTTTAGTGAGACCTCGCTGCTTTTCTGTTCAGCGTCCAGCAGCTCCTTGAAGGAAATTGATTCTCAAACTGATTGAGGACAAAAAATAATCGTTAGCTGGAGCCTTACTTCGGAGCTAGTTGCTAAGATGCGTATGACGTAGGCGCGTTGGACATTTTCTTATTTCATCACGAGTTTCCGTGGTTACCTGCTGGAGCCGTCTTGGCCTCCCCTCCCTCTTCGTTCTCCTCCTCGCGCTCCGATGCCTCCGCTCCCTCCTTCTTCACCTTGTCGGCGGCCTCCGTCTTGTCGCCGCTCTTCTCTGCAGACTCGCTGGGTTTCTCAGCCTCGTCCTTCAGCTCCGCCTGAAGGAGAAGGACAAAGACACGCGACGATAAGCGGCCCGCGTCGACTCCACGGGAAGTAACCCTGAGGTCAAAGTCTGACTTTGGGTCTAAGAAAACTTTGAGTTGCGAGCTGCAGCCTTTGTAAAACACAACTAAGATGTTAGAAACTCATCAATGCGGCTGCATGTGAAAACCTCGACTTAGTCTATTTGGAAAATAACAGCTGATAAACACCATGATGCTCTTGGGCAAATCATGTGACATATCGTGACTCTTGCTGGGACGATCGCTGTGATTTGGACAAAGTGTCCAAAAGGTTAATGGAAGCTAACGAGCAGAGCAGAGACGAGGTGCCGTCGGGCCTTTCCCATCCGCGAAAGAGATTTTAAGATTTTAAGATGTTTACCTCAGGCTGATTTTCATGTATTTAAATTGATGACGGTCACATGACCTTCCACTGATGTTTGTTTTGACTCAATCCCACATTAGAGCAAAAGAAAACTGTTTTTATTAATGATTAATCCTGAAACTAATTAAGCATTATCCCACATACGTCCTGCCGCCAGAAACAAGCTGCCGTGTTTCGCTCTGAGATTTGTTGACAGAGTGTTTCCTCGACACGTAGGAGGAGATCTTCTCACCTTATCGGCCTGCTGGGAGTCGGAGTCCGTGTCCATCTTCTCTGCCTCTGTGCTTTCTGTAAATGACAAGAGCGTGTCGAGATATCAGCGTCATGTCACAGACTAAAAGTGAACGAGAAGTTTCACTGTTCATTCATCCCCCAGTGATTTGTTTAACGGGCAGGCAGGCGATGAAGGTGCCACACACACACACACACACACACACGTGACCGGGTTGAACACACGTGTGCGGCTGAGTGTTAAACCGTGTCACGGGTGCACTTGAGCGCACGTTAAGGGTTTGAGTATCGACTGATGTGTGTCGGTCGAGTGCTTCAGGCAGGATGAGAGCGCTGAACGTATTTAAGCTTATTGATTCACATCTGAGGTGTGTGTGTGTGTGTGTGTGTGTGTGTGTGTGTGTGTGTGAAAGCAATAAACACAAGACAGAGCGTGATGACCCAGTTTTCTGCTCCCCCTCCTCCAACTACCCCACCCCATCTGCCACGGTTGTTTTAATCCACTGGTTACCGCGGCAGTATGCGCACACACTGTTTCTTAACTCTCACCGCCTGCTTGTATATCTGACATGTGTGTCACTATTTTTAGTCCAATGTGGTGAAATAAAGGAAGCAGAGGACAAAGTGATGACACTCTCCAGTCCTTTTTAACCACATTAGGCAGCTCCACGCTCTGCTGCCTACTAGTGGCTGCAGAAGTCACAAAAAAATCCAAATGTACAGGCTACGTGCAACATTTCTTGCTGTAGTTTTAGTTGTACCACCTCCTCCACTTCCTCCTCCTCTTCCTCCTCCTTGCGTATCACTCACCGGTCTTTTCTGGCTCCTCGGGGGCGGTGCCAGCGATGCCGCTGCTCTCCAGGCCGAAGGCGGGGTCCACCTTCCCCGTGCTGCGGGCTGCCTCCTGAACCTTTTTCACGTGAGCCTCCACCAACTCTGCCGGCACCTCCTCGCGCACACGGGAGAACTCCTCTGCAGACGGAAAGTATTGATTATTGATATACAGCTTCACGATGGAACAAATGCTCTGATGTTTATTTATATATCCTCACCTAGAGCTGCCCTGGCGGCGGCAGATGCCACTCTGGGATCGACCACAGAGGCCAGGAAGGCGACTGTGCTCATGACGGGGTTTCCGGACTGGCTGAAGGGGATTGGCTGGTAGGCCAGAGGGCCCAGGGAGGCTTCAGTGCTCTCCAGGTACGGATCCTCGATGGGCAGCCGCAGGAAGTGCAGGATACACTCGTCCTGGGTGCGTGAACCGATGTGCTCGGACACTTTGTTCCAGTCGTCCTTGAACATCTCCAGAGCCTGGAAGAGGTGAAGGGAGTGAACGCACACATCTTAGTCACGATACGAGTCATGTGCAGCCGAGGAGCGGAAGGACTGAATTTAAAAGGTTGTCAGCGGAGGACGGGGCGCTGTGGAAATCAAAGCACTTCGGAAGTATAGAAAGTTAGTTTTGAGGAAGTAAACATTTATAAAGCCACGAAAGAGGAAGTGAGTGTGTAGTAAAGAGAGTAAAAGAAGTGTAATAAGAGGACAAGAGGGTAACACAGAGGAAGTGGCTGAGTTTCACAATCCAGAATATTTGAACAGGCTTCTTTCCTCTCACCTCCAGCAGCAGGAGCGTCTCCTGCTCGGTCCATTCCCTGGTGATGGTGACAGCTTTACCCTGCGGACAGGTAATAAGAGTTTTACCTACAGCCTCCAACATGAGAGCAAGAAAGATTCTGTCATGGGATATTTAACCGAGCTGACCTTGGGGTTTTTCTTGTTGTAGAGGTCGGTGCGAAGGCCGAAGTTCTGCAGGTCGATGGCCTTGTCTTTGCCTTTGTCTGCGAAGTTGGGCATTTGCTGTGGAGGGGGGATCTGCAGGGATGAAACACAATGATCAACGTTTACACTAAAGTACGACGCTGCGGGACTCTGTGCTGATGCGACACATCGGTCTGCCTTACCGGTGGGGGTCTGTGGTTCAGGGGCATGAGGCCGGACGGTGTGTCAGCCAGCACGGTGAAGTGAGGCGTGGGTGGGGGGCCCATGGGCAACGGGCGACTGTCGGCGTCGACCTGGTAGTTCACCAAACCCCACTGCTCCAAGAAGGCGTGAACCCTGCCGACAGACAAAGACATTAATTAACGACAGACGTCACATTTCTCTGAACATCTGTGGAGTTCACACAGCAAAGGAACTTTCCGAGCTCAGTCAGATGATCCAAACTATCAGTTTTGGGGATACTAAGCAACAGACAACAGCTATCAAAGCTGGCCTTAGAGCGGTGGGACGTGATTTTCTTTAAACACTGAGATTACGGTTACACATTTTCAGGCCGTCTCTCCTGGAAGAAATTCAGAATGCTGCACAGAGTTGTTCAAATAAAAATAAAAAAGGGGAAACCCAAACTAATCACAACACGACGTGTGTGAGAGAGATCCCTGATTTAGTTTAAACCTGAATTTCACGGCTCACCTCATGATGGCACAGACGTCCCCGGTCAAGTTCCTGCGACAGGAAGTGGAGGTGAGGTACTCCTGAGGGTTCAGCCGGTATGTGTCGATCATGAAGTTGCGGTAGGCCAGGTAGCTGTTGACGAGGAAAGAGATTCAACAGGACGGTCTGCGGCATCGTACGAGAATTACATGTATGAAACGTGTGACTGTGTGTGTGTGTGTGTGTGTGTGTGTGTGTGTGTGTGTGTAAAAACTCACATCTCAGGAGTTTTGGACTTGTTCTTCCCGTTAAAGAATTCGGGCAGAGCTCTTCTCTCGATCTCATGGATGCTGGAAGGAAAAGAAAAGTTAAAGTTTCTGATTTTACATGATGAAAAAATAACTCAACTTCTAAATTACAACCCGTTTAATCACATGGGAAATCTCAAACATACAAGTCATTTGAGTCACATTGAGGAGCATTATGTTGAGTGTAGCGCCATCTAGTGGCCAAGTTGCAGACTGCAGCGTCCTTCACACACCCTACACTACTGAATTCGAACATTATGATTATAATACACTACGTGGACAAAAGTATGTGGACACTTAAAGTAAAGGTCTATGTTAATGCAACACATTTTGGACAATGCTATGCTTCCAACTTTGTGGCAGCAGTTTGGGGTAAGACTTTTCTGTCCATAGAGATATGGATTTGATGGTTTGCTGAGTTTGGTGTGGGCTCCGCACAGAGCACCTTTGGGATGAACTGGAACGGAGATCGCAAAGATCTGGAAGAGTGGAAGCCGTTAGAGTTGCAAATGGGAGGCCAAATCCATATTAATGTATCTGTATTGGCGTCCGAATACTTTTGTCCATATAGCGTATTTAAATCTGACACACTGGAGCTTTAACTGCCAGACCCGAGACACACTTCTTAAAATGAACTCCATGTACAGCAGCTGCTGTTGGACAGAAGCTTTATGACGCCCGTGTGTGGCAGTGACGCGTCGATCCTCGTCCTCCGGCTCTTACCAGTTGTAGTCGAACCAAGCGCTGTAGCTGGGGATGATGATGTGGTGAGTCTGTTCAGTCACGTTGTCCTCGCCGGCGTCGATCAGTCGGTTGATCTCGGCTTTGCCCTGTTCCTCGTCGTCCTGCAGACGGAGACAAAGAGAGGTCAGCGTGATGAAAGCTGCTCAGTGTGAACAGGACCGGGAGGCGTGTGAAGACAGTAAGTCCATCCAAAAAGGAGTTCGTCATTTTTTTAAACCAATAAAACTTTTATCTGATTAACAGATTCAATTAAAGCACAAAAGTTAATTGTTCGCTATTTATGTTGAAACGTTGCATCAATCTATTATTTATGTTTAAATTCTGTTGTTCAAAAATATTTTATATACCAGAAATAATTAATTTTTGGGATGTATTTTGTGATGACTGTTTGTTGTATCGTGTTGTGAATGGTTTCCATTTGATTTGAAGGTTCATTAACAATATTTCTAGAGTGGGAGACAGTTTATGTTGGATTTGTTTGAGTCCGTCAGTCATCAGTAAGGACGCTTCACACACCAGCGCTGTTCAGTCCGCTTTAAACGGACCAGAGTTTGTTTTCTCGGAGAGTCCGGTTCTTTTGAGCAGGTGTGAAAGCACGTCCGAGCTCTGGTCCGCCTGAAAACGTGGGTCTCGGTCCGCTTTGTAAGTGAAGCCTGGTGCGGTTCTCTTACAGCGGGAAAGCAAGATCAGAAAGCCAAAATCGATGAGCTGGCTTTTCTTCTTCCGATTCAAACGAGTCAAACGAGCAGCTGTAGTATCTGCATGACGTTGAGGTTTGGTCCACTTTTAAAAGTGCAGTGTGAAAGTGAAACAAACCAAACCCCCCGGACGATCCTGGCGTGAAAGCAACATCAGTCTGAAGGTTCTCGGTCGTCCAGGTCGTCTTACGTTGAGGAGAGCTGAATCTGGAGCAACTGGACTTGGCTGTAGATCTGTGAAGATGTTTCACCTCTTTCTTCAGTTCTGACTGACCGGTGTGGAAACTCTCGCCCCAAATTTAACAAATAACGGTAATCCTGGAGGTTTGACGACGCCTCTTTGAGCTCTGATAACACCTGACGTGCCTTTGTCATTATTTTTCCTCATTTATTGATGCAAAACTCAATTTGATTCATAATGACAACAATCGTTGGTGGCTGCAGGCCAAGTCATTCAAACAGTCAGCACACACTCCCTCCCTCGCAGTGTTCGGTCTGATGCCTTACCTTTCCTCCAGACAGCACAGAGTCGTCCTCCATGTCATCTGGAAAGACACAAACACAGATTCAAAGCTGAGACACTTCACGCCGGCCTGATGCTCGTATTCTGATCTGATTCACTTAAATTCAACCAAACTGATCGATTCAGTTAAAGAGGTTTCGCACCTAAGTCGGCCATATTCCCTCCTTTGACCGGAGTATTCTCACTGTCTTTCTTTGAATTTGCTGTAAATAGAAGAAAAGACATTTCATTCAGCCGTGGAGGCATTAACAAGCACTCTGGTGCAAAGAGGTCCAAAAGAGGACACGAAAATAGAGTGCCATGGAGTGTGTGTTGAGTAAAAAGTGGGACATTCCTGGTGGGACTTGGTCTAAAAAGAGCATGTTCAGTAAGAAGTGTGTGTGTTCGGTTTTAGAGGGAATCTTTAAGGAGGAGCTGGATGTTAAACACACATCTTCAGGTCTCTCATCTAACCTGACAGACTCGCCTGTCTGCTTCTACAGTGAAATTATGAAATTCATGATTTTGTTCCAGTAAAAGCGTCATAAATAAATAAATAAGTGTATATATCTATCTCTATATATCCAAAAGGAGAAGCTCTGTGCACTGAAACCTGCAACTTCCCGACGAACACATTCAGACCTGCAGTTTTTGGGTCATTGTGCTCAGCAGCCTCTTCTTTCTTTCTTTCTTTCTTTCTTTCTTTCTTTCTTTCTTTCCCTCCTCCAGAGCTTCACGTCTGCTCTCCAGTGATCTGATACAGCAGCCGTACGCGCCAAACTAACGACAAGCCACGACAAGTTTAAAAATGTTCTGACATAACCCCCCACCACCCCCACCAGGGCTTCTGGTTCATCCAGCGTGAGCGCAGAACATATTTCTACCAGCTTTGTGCCAGTTATTTGTACCGATAAGAGCTGAAACTGGCAGAACCTGAAGCGCGTGCACCTCGCTTAAGACGTAACGCAACAGGTGAGCAAGAGGGAAGGAGCGTGGTACAAACAAACGGGACGAAGCGGATACTGTTGACATATGACATTCAGCCTCATCGTGACATCTACAGGAAACTCCAGAGAGGAAGCCGGTGAGGAGCAGAAACCTTCAAGCTCATTGAGAAACTGTTTAAAGCCAATTCCTGCTGGTTTGTAATAATGTTTGTTATTAAATATCTTCAGTTTTGGGCTGTCGATTGAATTTCTTAAATGAATTTTTATCTAAAAGTTGATAAATAATAAAAGTTATTGGGAATATTTCCTCCTTCAGTCAGCACATTATCACATATGATCAAATTCATGCCATTAAAATCAAAAAGAGGGAGCGTCCGGCAGTACCGTACCATTCTTGGACATGCTGCCCTCCTCCATGCTGGCTCCAGCTGAGGAGTCGTCCATGTCCTTGGTCATGTCCTCCTCCGTGTCCTCCTCTTCGCCTCTGTGGCCCCGTCGCTTCCAGTGAGGCCCCGGGTTCCTGACAGCAAACACACCGTACGTCAGTGATTCATCAGGAGATAGAGGAAGAGACAGGAAGAAGAGTTCTGTTTTCACGTGTTTCCTGTTAACGGATTGCCGTTCATAGCGCTGAGTGTGCGTTACACCTTCGCCACAGGTGATCTAGTGTCAGCGTCTACCTTCCAGTGAACACGACCTCTGAAAGCAGCTGTCATTTAAAGATGACACGGTCTGTTCTCGTTAACTCAGCTTTGGTTTGTTGACTATGAGAAAAATGGAAAATAACAAACTGCTCTTAACTCTAAAGAAATAAAAAAAGAAGCTGGCCTCCTCACCCCTTCTTTCCTCCCTTCTTGCGGGATTCGGCGGGAGTGCTGGGCGGCGAGGGCGAGCGCCTCCTCTTCTTGCCGGCGGAGTTGGCCTTGCGCTCCTTGCGATCGGGTGTACGGGAAGACTGATCAGACAAACCCCCGTTGCAGCGCAGAGGGGGGGAGCGAGGGATGGAGGATGAGAGAAAGAGCAGCAGAATGAGAGGATGGAACGGTCGCACACACAAGGAGGGGGAAGCGGCGGGAGAACAACGACGGGGGAGGGGGGGAGGGGCGGGATGCCGTGGTGGAGGTGGTGGTGGAGGAGACGACCAGGGTTCCTGTAAACTGTCCTTGCTGGAAATAGCTTCTCTTTCACCCAAACCTTCACTTCTTAATTTGTGCACTGCGGTGAAATATTTAAATGTGCCATAAATTCTCTTTAGCAGACAGATCATGACATAACTTCTCTAATGTTTGAGTTTATCTGGTCACTGTGAACCAAATGTGACCAAAGTTATCTGCCTTTATAAAGTTTGATGTCTTAATGTTGGTTGTGTCGTAGAGGGAGTTTCCTCCTTCACTTTACAATCTGGTGATTTAGTTTATCAGCTTTTATTCTGGTTTTTAAAAATCCTAGAAATTTTAAAATTAGAAATTAATTTTCCAAACATGGACAGAAACCCTGAAACACATTAGAAAGACAAAGAGTGAGGAAAGGTTTGGAAAGGATGCGCAACACACAGACAGACACAGACAGACAGACAGACAGACACAGACAGACGGCGATCCACAGGGCGTGGCTACATGCAACAACACAAACTCGCAGCACAGATTTACTCTGAAACACAATCATCAGCAGCAGCAAACAGCGGACTCGAGCTCCACCGAGAGCTGGAGAACCCGACACAGGACTTCAAATATTTCTGACAAACGCGTGCAGCACAAATATCTACCTCCTCCTCTTTGGGGAAAATCCTCTGGCGGAAGCTGACCGGCTTCTTGTTCTCGTCCACCTCGTAGTCTTCTTCGTTCATCCACTCGTTGAAGGCGTCGGTGTCCATAACCCACTTGGCGTGGACCTGTCGGAGGGAGGAGTGAGGAAGAGAGACCATGGTTCAGCCTCAGTGACGACCGCTGCCCTGATTTTCATTCAGTGTTTTCCCGAAAGACAAACTCACAGATTTGTTAGAGCTTAAAAACTTTTAACAAACATAAACATCTGTTCAGTGTAGCAGCCACAACCAGCCAATGTTTACGGCCTCCAGAGCCCGACCGGTTTCTGAGGCTGTACCAATATGACTATGACTACTTTATTAAACAAATAACTTTAATCAAGAATATTTAAGTTTGTTAAATCATCTAACACAGACATAAGTGTGAGCTGCTTCATCTCGTTCTGTCCTGCCTGCCTCAGTGCTGTAACACAGTTCACTCTGCCTGATGAACTTTGCAGTGACACCATCATATATATTTTAAAGGTTATCGGCTACAACAGGCCAGTCGATAGATCTAACGGCCTCGACTGAAACTAGCTGTCTGTTTGTTTTGTCTCTTTTTGGTTTGAAGGTGTTGAACTCGTTCAAAGTTCCTTCTCTGCTTGGACTCCTTGTCGCTCACCTTCCATGGTCTGTCAGTGCTCGGTGGTTCCTCCACGTCCCCATCCACCTCGCTGGCTGATACCCAGGTATCATAGCTGAGAGAATAAAAAGCAGCCATGAGTCAGCGATGAGTAAAACACAGATGAACGTAAACGTTGTCTTCGCGTCTGATCAGAAATCTGCTCACCTGTCCGGGGAGAGACCCCAGTGCACCAACACCTGCTTGTCCTTCCTCATGACCGGACGAAGCCACTCTTCTGTACGCACACAAACCAATGCTGACACGTACTATACAAAACAACGAGCATTACATCAAGAAAAACATGTTCTACCCTACCTTCTTCCTGTTGGGATAGAGAGGGGTAAATGTGGTGGGTGGCCTTCGACTTGTCGTCAGTGATGGAGCCCTGAAGACGACAAAGTGGAAATTCAAACAGAGTTCACGACTTCGCTGAAGAATCTTTTGGACACTGGATAGTTCGACGTGGTACGTTCGGGCTCACCTGGTGTCTTTTGATGATGTCTTTGAGCTTGCTGGCTTGTTTCTGCTCAATGTCCGGCGACAGGAAGACAGTCGGTCGAGTCAGGCAGTTATTCTACAAGGGCAGAAACAGCATTCAGCAAGAAACACTCACATGGCGAACATCTACAGACGTCCTAATGAACCACACTGAGCTGTTGTGTTGATCCTGTACCTGGACCAAGTTCTTCTCCACGTTTAAGAACATTTCCACGTTCCTGTCCATCCGGGATGGATTCTGCAGGTCGAATCTGCGCCTGGGAATGTTGGACAGAGAACAGTAAGACGTAAATGATGAGGTGGCTGCAGTTCAATCAGCACCACCATAGAAAACTAGTGTTATATTATTCTTGACGTGCGTCACCACAGAGTTTCATCGGAGTGAAAGCGAGTGCTCCTCCCAATCATTGGGGGTAGTTAATTAGGTTGTGGCGGTGGGAGACGCATGGTATGCCGAGAAACGTTGTCTTTGGTGGAGAAGTTAAACTTTTGGAGAGAAGCTATTCAGCGACCGACCGGTCAAATTGCTCCTGTTCAGCCTGACATGTCAGTGAAACTGGCAGAAATCCAGGCGCAGATTGTAGCCGTGTCCTTGCTTGATTAATCTTGTGTATCGGGCTTCTACGTCTGTGTCTATCTTGCGGTCTATGGCGCCAAAATAGCGATGCTAATAAGCTTCCTTTGGTTTGTTTGTTCCAGAGACAGCTGTGGTCAAGAGACATAGGCACTGAATGATGCAGAGGGAGCACTGGTAGCAAAAAAACAGTTAATAAGAGAAATCAAGTTATTTTCACCGCTGCCCAACGCCTGATCTGGTCCGAGTACAGCCTCACAGCTCAGCTCACCCTTTATGCACGTCAAAAACAAGTCAACTCACCACCCCTGCTCGCTCTTAAACTTGTAGACCGAGCCCAGGATGTGACAGAGAGCACCTCCCGCCTTGAAATCCAGGAAACACTTGGCCTGAAGAGAGAGGAGACGTACGCTTCAGTACGTGGATTTAACAGAAAACACAAAAAGGGCGTGTGAGGCGTGCTTACGGGTAACTTAGTGAGAGCCGGGTTGTTGACTCTGCGTCCGAACGCGTCCTCCTGGAACTGCAGCAGCTGGACCACCAGACCAGCCAAGGATTTACTGGAGGGAGAGTCATTTTGGACATACTGGGAAGAGACGGGAAGAAAACACGCTGATTAATACACAAACAAACACAGTAGCACAACTCTAAGACGAACAATTAAAGGTAAACACTTGTTTATTTTATCCACGTCGTCCACACTGTTCAAACGTTTGAGGGCAGGTTAATCATGTGAAGCTGCAAACATAGATGCATTTAATTCAATATCCACTGGAGGTCAAAGGTCAGGGTCGATAACAACACTAGGAGCTCGCCGGAGCGGTCACAGGTCTTAGTATCTACTAAATCTCCATCCTGGCCACAGTTTCCACCCCTGCACTGTTACGGCCGCTGCTGTTTCTCCCCGGCATATATGTGCGTGTGAAGTCTGTCCCATATGAAAATGCAGGTGTGCGGATGCCGGTTCCCGGTTGGCCCCAACTGGAGGAGCCGGGGTGAACATCAGTGCGCGTCCGTGAGTCGAGTATCCTTCCCGTGCCGCCAATCAGAGGGGCCCAATAACGCAGCATCACGGGCATTTAAACCGGAGCCGCCAGAACATCGGGGCGGCTTGTTTTGTGTGGCGCGAGCTCGCCTTGTTTGGTAACTGATTGGTGAGGAGTATTAGTTAGAAAGTTACTGATTAGTTACTGATCACTAGTTTATGGGTGCTGTTTCTGATGTTTTGTTAGATAAAAGCAGCTTAAATGTGAAGTTTTTGTTTCTCGTTTTGGTTTTCAACTTTAGAATAGCGCAGGTTCTGTTTAGAGCCCTCTGTGTTATATTTGTTTGCAGCACTCGTGCGCCCTTTGTTCCCTTTTGCCTCAACTCCTTTTGTTAAAACAATTGTTCGTTAATTAAAACTCCTTTATTTATTAACCTTAAAGTCTAGTTTTATGTTACTACTTCATACCCTTATATCTGGTCGTAACATAAATGGGGGCTCGTCTGGGATTTGAACCCGGGACCTCTCACACCCGAGGCGAGAATCAAACCCTTAGATACACAGCTACGACACTGTCAAGTCAACACTGCTGTATGTACAGAACACACAGAACTGAATGTTTCCCTCATATCCCAAACGACAACATACATGAAATATAAAAATATATACAAGTATCCAATTTAAAAAAACTCTGGAAGTCAGACACCGTGCGTCAGTTTAAGATCTGGTTAGGTGAGGTCAAGTTCGATACGGCATGATGGACCTGGACAATGTAACACTGATCTTTCAGTTCATTTATTTATTTATTTATAACTTTTATTTAACCAGATAAAAACCCATTGAGATCAAGACCTCTTTCACAAGGGCGACCTGGCCAAGAAAGGCAGCAGCGCACGTCATAGTGGTAAAAAACAAACAGACAAACAACAGTAACACACAGTTACAGATACATTAACAATTTAAGAGCATAGGCACTGTTCAAAGATTTCCATTGTCTTTTTTTTTAGATGGAGCGGAAAGCTTCCAGAGGAAGAAGTTCTGCAATTTTAAGTTTGGATTGGAGGGCGTTCCAAACAGACGAAACTGAATGCTTTTTTACTTGTTTCAGTTCTGACTCGAGGAGCAGCAAGATGCAGAATGTCACCTGAGCGTCGCTCATAACGGCTTAGTTATGAGCGAGTTAAGCCAAGAAGAGCCTAACACGGGACTCACACAGGAAGCGGAACGGTCGTTTGCCCGGCGTCAACTCACAGCGGACGCCGATCAGCCGCGGAACGGCAGCGGAGCGAGCCGGCCGTATTCACGCGAGAATCCTGGACATACCCAAGACCCCGCGATAAACAGTGTATAAAGAAAACAACAACAACAAACAGCTGACTTTGCTTCTCCGACGTGGAGGAGATTATAAAAAGCATCTGTTGTGTCATAAATGATTGTCTTCAACAATCAGTCTCTCGTTGAGACCCTTTGATCGATCTTTGATCACCTGGTGCCACCGGTCATGACGTAACGTTGATGCGAAGGTGTAAAAAGCTACATGAACTGCGTATTGTGTTTTATATTGAAGGGGGGCGGAAGTTTATTATGTTGATTCTGTGTCGGATTTCCTGTCTGGTGCGCAGTGCTCTGTTGAAATTTACGAGGTTCAGCCGCGGCTCGCGGAAAAAATAGAAATCCTGCGGAAAGATCGCACCGTGGCGCGGAGAGACGCTTCTGGGACGCTGCTGATCCGCGACCGGTGTGAGTCTCATCGACTAGACTGGCTTCTATTTGCTGCGGTGACCGCAGCGGTGCCGTGCCCGGTGTGAGTTGGCCTTGATACACCAGAGTCATCCAGTGTGTGTCGCGTCTCTGAGGAAGGCACGCCAGCTTTTGTTCACAGAGCGCCGTCTGTGTTTAGCACTTCTAGTGTCAGTGATGCAGCAGTGTACGTAGTTATTGTTTTGTTTGTTCTGTGTCTGTTTTGTAAAAGAAAAATATATTTAAAGAAAGAGACGATGTAATAGGCCAAATTAAAAAAAAAAAGACCTGGTCTATTTCTACCGCAGACGGTGTGGAGGAGACACAAACATGTGTAAACAAACATGTCACATGTTCATCAGAACAGCTGCTGTGATCTGGGTTATTACATGTAACAATGTGTGTTGTTGTTATGACGCGTGTGTTTGAATGGGAGCACACACACACACACACACACACACACACACACACACACACTCACTCTTTGTTTGGGCTGAACTTGGTGGGCTGCAGTGTGCAGACGCCAAAATAAGAGCGCTCTTTCAAAATAAAACAAACAATCTGATGATTATTTCCAGACTTTAACGTGAATAAAAACCTGACCCGGGTTTGTGTTTAGCTGATATTAGAAGTTGTTTTAATCGCATTGTTATCCCGTGACTAGCTCCCCCCGGGGCCTGACACGCTCCTGATGACGATAATCTGTTATTTTATGAATTAAAGAGACGTTTCTAACCTGAGCTGAACACCTGGCGCTCACCTGAAGCGGCTCACCTGCAGCTCGGTTTGTCAACATTTACCGCCCGAGCGTGTTTTTATGTAACGACGCCGAAAACGGCTAGGCGGCTAACAGCGAAGCTAACTGATAAAACAGCTTCGGTTAAGGCAGAACCGGAGCCGAGCTAACATGGTGTGTGTGTGTGTGTGTGCATCACTTATAACCACGCAGACAAAAGGGGAAAGTTCGTGTGAACGGTCCAAACTTTTAGTTCTAGTCCAGTTTGAAGTGGCGGTTGGTCGGCTAGTTAGCTTAGCTTAGCTTAGCTTAGCATTGTGGCGGGCCGCCGTTCAAATGAATGGAGCAGCTAGCAGCAGCTAGCAGCTAGCTCACCTTCTTGTAGTGCTTCCCGACCCACAGCCGAACCGTCTCCAGCTGCGATATCGTCTCAGAACTCTCCCAGAACTTCGTGGACGGACCGCCGTCCTTCTTTCGTCCCACCGCGGTACCGCTGCCGGCCGGGCCGCCGGTAGCCGTCCGCCTGAGCCCGCCCTCCGCCGCCCGCCCTCCTCTGCCGTGGTCGCCGCCGCCGTCGCCATTGTGTGTGTTTGTGTCCGCTGCGTCTCTTTCTCCTCCGTGCCAGCTTTAGAATGACACTGCGCAGCCGCAGACGGGGTCACACGTCAGGTCTCGCGAGGCTCATGTGGAAGGGCTTATGGGAAATGTAGGCAACTACAATATAAAAAAAAAAATATGAATACACACCACACACACACACACACACACACACACTAATAGATATATGATATTTGATTTGTCTTTTGTCTCGTGCTCACGTTCACAGAATTTACTTTAGTGTGCTCATTAAAACATGAAAACTGCAGCCATAAAAACAAAGCAGAGGACAATATAACAAAGGAAAATAACACAATACAGCCAATAATGATGCATGTAGAGAGGCTGATTTTAGCTGTAAAGCAATCAGGATCAAGCAACTTTTCATGATTTTTGTTTGATTTGCAAAGATCCAATATTTTGTTGCACTTAAAACACAAAAACAGAGCACAGCGACAAACAAAACAAATATTGATTGAAGGTTGCGTCAATGTAAACATTCATTTTTATTACATGGTTCCTCCTCCATCAATAAAACGGTACCTTTATCTTTCTTTAATAGACTTCATTGTTTTCAGAGACAGTGCTGGTGTTGTTGTTTACAGTCAATTCCGTATAAATGCGTTTGTAACTTCCTGCTCAGATAAACTATGAAACATTGCTGGGTGGATCATATAAGGCATAACTTTCCACTTTGATTAGATAAGTGTGGTGAACTTTGAATTCTCAGGATGTAATATTCGTGCGGAAAAAGAAAACAAAAAACCCATGTATTAACCAGGATATGAATAATAGAGTTAAATCAAAGAAGTTAACGCTAGACTCACATATATATACAATACACACACACACACCACACACAGACACAACGTTATATATCAGCAAAATACAACCCTGTAGATTTTATTTATAATTAAAGTCGGGAAATCCTCGTCAGATCAGAATAAGAATTATATATATAGATATATATATATATATATATATATATATATATATAGAATATAATAATATATATATATAATATATATATATATATGAGTATTATATATTTATATATATATAGAGCACGACGCAGAGAGACAGACGGAGGACTCATTCTTTGTTTGGGTTAAACTTGGTGATGGGTGACTGCAGCCTGCAGTGTTGACACCAAATAAAAAGTGCTCTTTCAAAATAAAATAAACAAGTTTTCTTATTTTCCATATATGTTCTGTCTCTCTACGACGACTTTAATCGTCTATTACATCGATAATGAAAAAATCAACAGAGGTTGTATGTTGCTGATAGTAGAAGTTGGGTCTATTATCTATCTAATCTATCTCTGCTATCTATTATCTACTATCTCATCTATCTCATCTATCTATCTATCTATCTATCGATCTATCTATCTATCTATCTATCTGATCTATCTATCTATCTATCTATCTATCTATATGTCTTACATCCACAACATTATTGTCACTGTACATTAAATTAAATATGCAGACATTGCATTACAAAGTTTTTCTATTTTCCAGTCTTGCAGGTTCTCATGGATCGTGGCCCACTTCAAATATTATTTATTAGTATATATATATAATATTATATAATTATTTATTTATATTATATATGTGATATTTGTTTTAATTTAATTAATATATTTAATATATCTTAATTTAATTTATATATATATGTATTTAGCAGTATAAACTCTATGGTATTAAACTCTATTATGTCATACTTCAAGAGTTTGTTTGTTTTCCTCTAATATAATATATATATATATATATATATATATATATATATTATAATTCTGATTCTGATCTGACGGGATTTCCCGACTTTAATGTAAATAAAAATCTAACAGGGTTGTATTTGGCTGATAGTAATATTGTGGTCCGTTGTGGTGTGTGTGGTGTGTGTGTGTGTTGTGTGTGTGTGTGTGTGTGTGTGTGTGTGTGTGTGTGGTATATATACAGACACACATATTATGTGAGTATAGAGTATAAACTCTTTGTATTAACTCTATTATTCATGTTTTCAATACATGGGTTTGTTTGTTTGTTTTTCTTTTCCAGCATCATATTACATCCTGAGAATCAAAGTTCACCTTATTTAATCAAAGTGGAAAGTTATGCCTTATATGATCCACCTGGCAACATATCAGCAATATTTCATAGTTTATCTGAGCAGGAAGTACAAACGCATTTATACGGGAATTGACTGTAAACAACAAGCACATGTCTTGTGAAACAAAATTAAGTCTATTAAAGATAAGATAAAGGTACAGTTTATTGATGGAGGAGGAAACCATGTAATAAAAATGAATGTTTACATTGAGCAACCTTCATCAAATATTTGTTTTGTTTGTCGTCCTGTGCTCTGTTTTTGTGTTTAATGTGCAACAAATTATTGGATCTTGCAAATCAAACAAAAACATCATGAAAAGGTTGCTGATCCCTGATTGCTTACAGCTAAAATCAGCCTTATCTACATGCATCGATATTGGCTGTATTGTGTTATTTTCCTTTGTTTATTTGTCCTCTGCTTTGTGTTTATGGCTGCATGTTTTTATGTTTAAAATGAGCACACTAAAGTAAATTCTTGGAGAAGTGAGCACGAGACAAAATCAAAGAAAAGAAACAAAAAACATCATAAAAAGCGAGTTATAAAAGTCGTCTGTGGTAAATCATCAATAAATAACAGCACGTGTCCTGATAAGATGTGTGCATAAATATCTCTGGTGGTTCACGTCAAATCATTTTCATCAACACAGAATAAACTGCAGCTCCTCATCTTCCTCTGAGTTCATCGTCAAAGTCAAGGTGAGTTTTTCTCTGTTTACTCTGCACTGATAATTACCAATACACAGTCTTTTATTTTAAGCACTGAGCATTTATTGTTATTTATGACTTTTGAACACTTTGGATATCCACTCTTGATAAAGATCAAATAAACTTCATACAATGTAATACTTTCTTTTCTGTCTCTTACAGAACAATGAAGCACAGGTTGGTTCTGTTTTTGCAGCTCCTCCTGGGGACGTGCTCGGCTTATGACTATCGTAAGTATGATCGGAGATCATAATGTTTCGAGCCTCCAAGGCTCCACAGTCAGTTCAGGTTTAGTCCTTTTCATGTTTTCCCCATGAAACATTGAACATGTATTCAAACGTTCTCATTCACAGCAAATTTGGCCCTGCGTGGAAGAGCGACCAGTCAGACCGTTATTTGCAGAATTTGGAGCTGCCTCCAATGCCATCGATGGAAACGTGATTCCAACTTACCGCTGGATCATGCACCTCCTGATGGACAGACAAACCCCTGGTGGAGAGTGGACCTGCGGGAGCCCTACATCGTCACCTCCATCATCATCACAAACAGAGGAGATGCTGTTCCAGAAAGGATCAACGGGGCAGAGATCCAAATCGGCAACTCTTTGCAAGACAATGGTGTCGCAAACCCGTGTAAGTAAAGTTAAAAACGCTTTGAGGTGTGGTTTTTCAGTAAATGAATGACTAAATTTTGACGACATATTTATACACATGACTCCTTATGGGTTGGTGTAATTCCTCAGATCCAAGCAGGAAGATCTTTAAAGATATTACTTTCACCAGCCGTGTGGAGGGACGTTATGTGACCGTGGTTCTACCTGGTGCTGGAAGGTCCTCACACTCTGAAGGAAGTCTACGGATCATGCCCCAACTGGTGAGAATAAAACATGAGGCTGAAGCCAGCAGATGGGATCCGTGTGCCTTATTGTGGTCACACTAGAAGTTAAACTGCATTCATTTGGATGACGTTGAACAGGCAGAGGGCGTACACTTTTCTGTTACTGAACTCAGATATCAGTGGTTGATGTTTTAACTGTGTCCTTTCTGCAGGAGAGAACCTGGCCCCAAGGAAAAGCCACGCAGTCGTCATTTGTATTCGTATTTAGGTGATGCAATCAGCCAAGATGGGAATCGGAACAGCGTCTGGGGCGAGGGTTCTTGTAGTCACACAAAAGCTCAATTTCAAGCCCCTGGTGGAGACGGGACCTGGCAAAACCCATAAAGTGTTTTTCTGTTATGGTAACCAACATAATAGAGGCTTCCTCGACTTAACGGAGCTGAGATCCGAATTGGAGATTCCTCTTGAAAACAATGGCAAAAACAATCCCAGGTCTGTTACAGTTATTATTTAAGATACTTTTGTATTAAAGGTTCTGATTCATGTGTGTCTGTCAATGTCATATGTTATTTAAATCTATGCAAACCTTTGAGTAATCTTAAGTAGTCAGTATCATTTTTTGCATTTATTCAACGTGTTTGATGAGTTACAAAGTAATTTTTTCTGCTGTGTGCTAGGTGTGCTGTGATCTCAAGCACCCTGGAGGTTTCACTGAAACCTCCAGTTGACGGGATGGACGGTCCGCTACGTTAACATCGTCATTCCTGAAGAACCGATACCTGCACGTGTGGCGAGGTGGAGGTGTCGGCTCCAGGCTGGACTAAAAATCTACAACGCTGACATTTGGATGGCTCGAAGTAACAATAATATAATATAAAAATAATATTGAAGGTGGCCACGATCCATGAGAACCTGCGGAGACCAGAAAATAAAAAAACTTTGTATATGCAATGTCGGCATATTTAATTTAATGGACAGTGACAATTAATGTGTGAGATGTAAGACATATAGTATAATAGATAGAATAGATAGATGATAGATAGAAGATAGAGTAGATAGATAGATAGATAGAATAGATAGATAGATGATAGATAGATAGATAGATAGATAGATAGATATGATAGATAGATAGATAGATAGATAGATAGATAGATAGATAGATAGATAGATAGATGATAGATGGATGATTTGTGTATAACTTTGTATTTTGTATTTGTTTGGATGATATTTGTTTTTTTGGCGATTGAAGATTTATTTGTTTACTGGAAGTTTTATTTGTACTGTCCACCACCGCCTGCACATGAATATTATATACCTTACTGAAATAAAACTCACTGTCTTGTCATGTCTTTTAACCACATTAATCGTTTGTTACATTTGTTATCATTAACAAGGAGTCTAAATCAGTGCAAATGGTATACTAACTGAACAGTACCTACAGCCCCACTACTGGTTAACAATTAAAGGATCAGTTTGATTTAGATGAGAAGATTTGTGCACTTTTTCTACATTTTTTCTGTAAGTGAAATGAAACAAACGCCTCTGAAAAGTAGCTTTATGGTTCAGTGCCTGTTCTGGTCTGTTAAAACGTTCTTTTCTTGGGCTTCATTTCCTCACACAATAGCGCACTTTGCAGTGTCTCAATAAAACCCGTCAACATAACGAGAAAGAGCATTGTAAGTGCAAGCTTGGCACATCAGCAAAGATACAAACGACAAAGTAAAAGCGTCAGGCTTGTCAGTTTTTATTAGAAATGTTACTCTTTACATCAAATCAAAGCAGGTTGATCCAACAAAAAAAGTACAAGTAAAAGAAAATACAAGACTGAAATAGTCCCGTTTGGTATTAATGGAGACAAGTGACATTTCCCCCTCCGGCACTCTCTTTTTACACACAGGCTGGGCAGCTGTTCTTGCCTGCCTTATGCGCCTGCAGTCCTAGTTCATGTTTTCCCAGCTTCAACAGGTGGGTTGTTGTCCGAACATGGTGAGCTCACACATGTCCAATGTCCTCAGTGTGTCATCTCTGGGGGACGAGCCACCCAAAGGCGCTCAAGCTTTCATTCAGCACCACAGAGAGCAGCCTTCATGTCACCATCAGTTCACTGTGATTGGGTCGCCTCGTCGACGGCTGCACCCGTCCCCAACGTTAGCAAGCTGACATCCCGTGAATATGAAGACTGAAAGATCGCTTTCGCCCCTAGTTGACTTCGCGACCATACAGGTAATATGAGTCGGGTTAGCACTGAAAAAGGCTAAAAAGTAACATGGCATTAAAGGCAAATTGATATATGAAATAATTACTGAGGCATTCTGGCCCTATAGTGTCGGCTGAGGGAAATTCTGGGCAGTGGACAGTGTAAAAGTTGAGGACCCCTGCCCCTATGTCCTATGTGACCCTCCGATTAGGATGAGGAAAAAGGTCCGTCAAAAGCAGGAAAACAAATAGAAGAAACGGAAGAAAAACACAGGAGGCATCCATACAAGAAATGTCATATATATTGAAGTCTATAGACCTCACCTCAAACACAAGAAGTACTTAAGCAACACCTGATCTACGTTTAAATAAGTTTTTAATGCGTTCTCTAGTTTTTAATTTTTTATTTTAAATGATCCCGGATCAGTTTCCCTTTGGGCCTCATGATGTTTCACAGACTTTGTTTTGTTTTCCTTCCTGCCTCCCCAGGCATCAATAAGGACATTCAGGCAATATTTCTATTCTCTAATTTTAGGTTTAATATCTTCCTGTTCATCAAAAAAAGAAAAAAAAAAAAGAAAAAAAAAAAAACCCCCCCCCCCCCCCCCCCCCTGAGCAGGAAGTTCAACAGCATTTAATACGGAAATGACTGTAAACAACAAGCACATGTTTTCTTCTTTGAAACAAAGGAAGTCTATAAAGATGAGATAAAGGTTAAAGGTTTTTTGATGAAGGAGGAGGAAAACATGTAAGTAAAAGTAAGATGCTGCTTTCTGTTACGGGAATTTTTTAGGACTGGATCAAATATCAAAATTGATTAAGTTGAATTTATGAGTCCTTGTACAAGAAGGAGCGTTTAACAGTGCAAACAGGGGTTACAGAGAAAAGGCTCCTCGGGAGCTCGAACATTGGTTCTTAGACATTTTTTAAAAATGGGGCTGTCTCAGACAACCTGCCTCACTGATACAGATGATATCATAATGTCCTTTTTTGGTTTTCTGCCTGTTCTGCTCAGTAATGGAGCAGTATGATTCATATCCAAATGATACTTCCCTGCCTGTCCTCTCATCTGGAATGTAAGCAATGCCAAGCGCTTTGGCTGCCTTGTTTTGTTTTCACTCGGGTGTCCTCTCGTAGGTTTTAATATTTTAAATGAGGCACACTACAGTAAATGAATTATTAGATGTGATGACTGATGAGACAAAATCAAATAAAAGAAAACAAACACATAAAAAGTTGCTGCTCCCTGATCTGAAGATCTGGTTTACATACCAGCTGAAAAACAGAAACAACTACTACTCATGGAAAGGAGTTATCAAAGTCGCTCTGTGGTAAACATCAATAAATAACAGCAACGGTCCGATTAACGTGTGGCATAAATATTGCTCGTGGTTCACGTCAAACTCTTTACATCAACAAGACTAAAACTGGCAGGCTCCTCATCTTCCTCGAGTTCACGTAAAGTCAAGGTGAGTTTTTTCTGTTTACCTGCCCTGATAATTACCATAACACTGTCTTTATTTAGCACCGGCATTATTGTTATTTGACTTTGAACCTTTGGATATCCACTTCTTGGTTAAAGATTCGACTAATAAACTTCATACAAATTGTATCGACTTTCTTTTCTGTCTCTTAACAGAACATGAAGCACAGGTTGGTTCGTTTTTGCAGCCCCTCCTGGGGACGTGCTCGGGCTTATGACTAATCGTAAGTATGATCTGGATCATCAATAACTTTTTTGTTTGCTGATGCTCCACAAGGCTCCACAGTCAGTTCCGGGTTAGTCTTTGTATGTTTTCCCCATGAAACAATTTGAAATGTATCGCAAACGTTCTCATTCACAAGCAAAATCTGTGGCTCTGCGTGAAAGAGCGACCCAGTCTAGACCGTATATTGACGCATTTGGGTGCTCTCCAATGCCATCGTGGAAAACGTCGATTCCAACTTCCACGCTGGATCCATTGCACCATCTCCTGATGTGCCGACAAACACCCCTGGTGGAGAGTGCGACCTGCTTGGAGCCCTACATCGTCACCATCCAATCATCATCAAACAGGAGGAGCTGTTCGGTCAGAGAGGAATCACGGGGCAGAGATCCACATCGGCAACTCTTGTGCAGAGACAATGGTGTCGCACAAACCGGTGGTAAGTAACGTTAAAAAACTCTTGAGGTGTGTTTCAGTAACTTGCAATGACTAACCTTTATTTGAGACATTTTTTATACAACATGACTCTCTCGCTATTTAGGGTTGGTGGTTAATTCCTCTATGCCAGCAGGAAGATCTTTAAAGATTTACTTATCAACCAGCCGGTGGAAGGGCACGTTATGTGTGACCGTGGCTTCCTACCTGGTGCTGAAGGGTCTCACCACTCTGTGTGAAGTGGCAGGTCTCGGATACCGTGCCCCAAACGGTGAGCATGAAACATGAGGCTGAGCCATGCACGACTTTGATCGTGTGCTTATTGTGGGTCCCACCTGAGAAGTTAACTGCATTCATTTGGATGACGTTAACAGCAGAGGGCGTACACTGTTCTGTACTACGAACTCAATTCGAGTGTTGCTGTTATGTGTCCTTTCTGCAGGAGAGAAACCTTCGCCCAAGAAAAGTCCAAACGCAGTCGTCATGTATTTTATTTAGGTGATGCCTATCATGCCATAGATGGGAATCGTCAACAACGTTCTGGGGCGATGGTTTCTTGTACTCACACAACAGCTAATAGTTCAGCACCTGGTGGAGACTGGACCTGGGCCAAAACCCATAACAGTGTTTTTCTGTTTATGGTAAACGCAAACAGAAAGAGGCTGCTCACGCACTGTAACGGAGCTGAGATTCGAAATTGGAGATTCTCGTGAAAACAAGGCAACAACAATGCCCAGGTCTGTTACAGTTATGTATTTAAGATACTTTGTTCAATAAAGTTTCTTTTCCATGTATGTCTGTCCATTTCATATTATTTAAATCTTTATGCAACCTTTGAGTAATCTTAAGTAGCAGTAGTTCATTTTTTGCAATTTATTCACTTTTGATCGAGTTAACAAAGTAATTTGTTTCTGCTGCTGCTAGGTGTGCTGTACTCAAGCATCCCTGGAAGGTTTCACTGAACCCTTCCAGTGTGAAAAACGGGAATGGACGGTCGCTACGTTAACATCGCATTCCTGAAGAACCGAGTACCTGCACGTGTGCGAGGTGGAGGTGTACGGTCCAGGTGGACTAAAAAATCTACCCTGACTTTGGATGGCTCGAACAGTAACAATAATCTCAATAAAAAAATATTTGAAGTGGGCACCGATCCAGAGAACCTGCGAGACAGGAAAAATAAAAAAACTTTGTATAGAATGTCGCCATATTTAATTTTGAATGTACAGGTGACAATAATGTTTGTGAGTGTAAGACATATAGATAGAGAGAGAGATAGATAGAATAGATAGATAGATAGATAGATAGATAGATAGGATAGATAGATAGATAGATAGATTAGATAGATAGATAGATAGAGAGATAGAGAGATAGATAGATAGATAGAGAGATAGATAGATAGATAGATAGATAGATAATAGATTAGATAGATAGATTAGATAGATAGATAGATAATGAAGTTTGTATAACTTTGTACTTTTGGGATTTGTTTTGGATGAATATTGTTGTTTTTTTGGCGAGTTGAAGATGTAATATTTGTTTTACTGGAAGTTTTATTTTGTACTGTCCACCGCAACCCC
>NC_040023.1:37214715-37251118 GCF_000972845.2 Larimichthys crocea
ATATATATACACACACACACACACGCAGACACAACTTATACTATCAGCAAAATACAACCTCT
Source organism: Larimichthys crocea (assembly GCF_000972845.2). Classification (NCBI taxonomy): domain Eukaryota; kingdom Metazoa; phylum Chordata; class Actinopteri; family Sciaenidae; genus Larimichthys; species Larimichthys crocea. The sequence continues at coordinate 37,214,778 of NC_040023.1, forward strand.
GTTAGATTTTTATTTACATTAAAGTCGGGAAATCCTCGTCAGATCAGAATCAGAATCAGAATTAATTTTATTCGCTATGCAAGTTTACACAAACACAGAATTTACTGTGGCAGGATTGAGCATAGACAGAACATATATGGAAAAGAACAGATAAACTTGTTTATTTTATTTTGAAAGAGCGCTCTTATTTTGGTGTCAACACTGCAGGCTGCAGTCACCCATCACCAAGTTTAACCCAAACAAAGAATGAGTCCTCCTGTCTGTCTCTCTGCGTGCTCTCATATATATATATAATTCTGATTCTGATCTGACGAGGATTTCCCGACTTTAATGTAAATAAAAATTTAACAGAGGTTGTATTTTGCTGATAGTATAAGTTGTGTCCGCGCGCGTGTGTGTGTGTGTGTGTGTGTGTGTGTGTATATATACAGACACACATATACTGTATATGTGAGTATAGAGTATAAACTCTTTCTATTAACTCTATTATTCATGTTTTCAATACATGGGTTTGTTTGTTTGTTTTTCTTTTCCAGCATCAATATTACATCCTGAGAATTCAAAGTTCACACATTATCTGATCAAAGTGGAAAGTTATGCCTTGATCCACCTCAGCAATGTTTCATAGTTCATCTGAGCAGGAAGTACAAACGCATTTATACGGGAATTGAATGTAAACATTAAGCACATGTCTCATGAAACACAATGAAGTCAATTAAAGATAAGATGAAGGTAAAGTTTTATTGACTGAGGAGGAGGAAACCATGTAATAAAAATGAATGTTTACATTGATGCAACCTTCAATCAAATATTTGTTTTGTTTGTCGTCCTGTGCTCTGTTTTTGTGTTTTAATGTGCAACAAATTATTGGATCTTTGCAAATCAAACAAAAACATCATGAAAAGTTGCTGATCCCTGATTTGCTTTACAGCTAAAATCAGCCTTATCTACATGCATCGATATTGGCTGTATTGTGTTATTTTCCTTTGTTTATTTGTCCTCTGCTTTGTGTTTATGGCTGCATGTTTTTATGTTTTAATGAGCACACTACAGTAAATTCTTGAAGTGAGCACGAGACAAAATCAAAGAAAAAGAAACAAAAAACATCATAAAAAGCTGAGTTATAAAAGCGTCTGTGGTAAATCATCAATAAATAACAGCACGTGTCCTGATAAGATGTGTGCATAAATATCTCTGTGTGGTTCACGTCAAATCATTTTCATCAACACAGAATAAACTGCAGCTCCTCATCTTCCTCTGAGTTCATCGTCAAAGTCAAGGTGAGTTTTTCTCTGTTTACTCTGCACTGATAATTACCAATACACTGTCTTTTATTTTAGCACTGAGCATTTATTGTTATTTCACTTTTGAACACTTTGGATATCCACTTCTTGATTAAAGATCAATAATAAACTTCATACAAGTTTCTTTTCTGTCTCTTACAGAACAATGAAGCACAGGTTGGTTCTGTTTTTGCAGCTCCTCCTGGGGACGTGCTCGGCTTATGACTATCGTAAGTATGATCTGGATCATCAATAATGTTTCTGATGCCTCCAAGGCTCCCCAGTCAGTTCAGGTTTAGTCCTTTTCATGTTTTCCCCATGAAACATTTGAACATGTATTCAAACGTTCTCATTCACAGCAAATCTGGCTCTGCGTGGAAGAGCGACTCAGTCTGACCGTTATTATGACGCATTTGGAGCTGCCTCCAATGCCATCGATGGAAACCGTGATTCCAACTTCCACGCTGGATCATGCACCCACACTGCTGCACAGACAAACCCCTGGTGGAGAGTGGACCTGCTGGAGCCCTACATCGTCACCTCCATCATCATCACAAACAGAGATTCTGTTCCAGAAAGGATCAACGGGGCAGAGATCCACATCGGCAACTCTTTGCAAGACAATGGTGTCGCAAACCCGGTGTAAGTAAAGTTAAAAACTCTTTGAGGTGTGTTTCAGTAAATGAATGACTAACATTTGACGACATATTTTTATACACATGACTCTCTCTAGGGTTGGTGTAATTCCTCAGATCGCAGCAGGAAGATCTTTAAAGATTACTTTCACCAGCCGTGTGGAGGGACGTTATGTGACCGTGCTTCTACCTGGTGCTGGAAGGGTCCTCACACTCTGTGAAGTGGAAGTCTACGGATACCATGCCCCAACTGGTGAGAATGAAACATGAGGCTGAAGCCATGCAAGACGTGATCCGTGTGCCTTATTTGTGGTCACACTAGAAGTTAAACTGCATTCATTTGGATGACGTTAACAGGCAGAGGGCGTACACTTTCTGTTACTGAACTCAATATCAGTGTTGATGTTTAACTGTGTCCTTTCTGCAGGAGAGAACCTGGCGCTCCAAGGAAAAGCCACGCAGTCGTCACTGTCTTCTTATTTAGGTGATGCATATCATGCCATAGATGGGAATCGTAACAGCGTCTATGTCGATGGTTCTTGTACTCACACAAAAGCTAATTTCAGCCCCTGGTGGAGACTGGACCTGGGCAAAACCCATAAAGTGTTTTCTGTTATGGTAACCAACATAATAGAGGCTTCCACTCGACTTAACGGAGCTGAGATCCGAATTGGAGATTCTCTTGAAAACAATGGCAACAACAATCCCAGGTCTGTTACAGTTATTATTTAAGATACTTTTGTAATTAAAGGTTTCTGTTTCATGTATGTCTGTCATTGTCATATGTTATTTAAATCTTATGCAACCTTTGAGTAATCTTAAGTAGTCAGTAGTCATTTTTTGCATTTATTCAACTGTTTGATGAGTTAACAAAGTAATTTTTTCTGCTGCTGCTAGGTGTGCTGTGATCTCAAGCATCCCTGGAGGTTTCACTGAAACCTTCCAGTGTGACGGGATGGACGGTCGCTACGTTAACATCGTCATTCCTGGAAGAACCGAGTACCTGCACGTGTGCGAGGTGGAGGTGTACGGCTCCAGGCTGGACTAAAAAATCTACAACCGTGACGTTTGGATGGATGGCTCGAAGTAACAATAATAATAATAAAAATAATATTTGAAGTGGGCCACGATCCATGAGAACCTGCAAGACTGGAAAATAGAAAAACTTTGTATATGCAATGTCTGCATATTTAATTTAATGTACAGTGACAATAATGTTGTGAGATGTAAGACATATAGATAGATAGATAGATAGATAGATAGATAGATAGATAGATGGATGATTTTGTATAAACTTTGTACTTTTGTATTTGTTTGGATGATATTTTGTTTTTTTGGCGAGTTGAAGATTTATATTTGTTTACTGGAAGTTTTATTTGTACTGTCACCGCCTGCACATGAATATTATATTACCTTACTGAAATAAAACTCACTGTCTTGTCATGTCTTTTAACCACATTAAATCGTTTGTTACATTTGTTATCATTACCAATGAGTCTAAATCAGTGCACATGGTATACTAAACTGAAACAGTACCTACAGTCACTACTGGTTAACAATTAAAGGAACAGTTTGATTTAGATGAGAAGATTTGTGGCACTTTTTTCTAAATTTTTCTGTAAGTGAAATGAAACAAACGCCCTCTGAAAAGTAGCTTTTATTGTTTCATGTGCTCATTCTGTCTGTTTTTCATTTCCTCACACAATAGCGCACTGTTGCAGTGTCTCAATAAAACCCGTCAACATAACAGAGAAGAGAATTGTAAGTGCAAGCTTCGCACATCAGCAAAGATACAAACGACAAATAAAAGCGTCAGGCTGTCAGTTATTAGAAATGTTACTCTTTACATCAAATCAAAGCAGCGTGTGATCCAACAAAAAAAGTACAAAGTAAAACCAAGAAAATCACAAGACTGAAATAGTCCCGTTTGGTTAATGGGAGAAGTGACATTTCCCCTCCGGCACTCTCTTTTTAACACCAGGCTTGGCAGCTGTTATGCCTGCCTTATGCGCCTGCAGTCCTAGTTCATGTTTCACAGCTTCACAGGTGTGTGTTGATCCGAACATGGTGAGCTCACACATGTCCAATGTCCTCAGTGTGTCATCTCTGGGGGACGAGCCACCCAAAGGGCGCTCAAGCTTTCAGCACCACGGAGAGCAGCCTTCATGTCACCATCAGTTCACTGTGATTGGTCGCCTCGTCCGGCGGCTTCACCTTCCCCAGGTTAGCAGCTGACATCCTCGTGAATATGAAGACTGAAATATCGCTTTCGCCCCCTAGTGACTCGCTACCATACAGGTAATATGAGTCTGTTAGCACTGACAAAGGCTAAAAAATAACATGCATTTCAAAGGCAAATTGATATATGACATAATTACTGAGGCATCTGGCCCTGATAGTGTCGGCTGAGGAGAATTCTGGTCCTTGGACAAGTGTAGTTGATGACCCCTGCCCTATGTCCTATGTGACCCTCGATTAGGATGAGGAAAAAGTCCCTTCAAAAGCAGGGAACAAAATAGAAGAAACTGAAGAAAACACAGGAGGCATCCATACAAGAAATGTCATATACACTGAAGTCTATAGACCTCACCAAGTACTTAAGCACACCTGATCTACGTTTAAATAAGTTTTTAATGCTTCTCTAGTTTTTAATTTTTATTTTAAATGATCCCGGATCAGTTCCCTTTTGGTCCTCATGATGTTTCACACTTTGTTTGTTTTCCTTCCCCAGCATCAATATTACATTCAGCAATATTTCTATTCTCTAATTTTACTGTTTTATCTTCGTGTTCATCTGAGCAGGAAGTACAACCGCATTTATACGGGAACTGACTGTAAACAACAAGCACATGTTTCTTGAAACAAAAGGAAGTCTATAAAAAGATGAGATAAAGGTAAAGTTTTATTGATGGAGGAGGAAAACATGTAGTAAAAGTAAGAGTGCTGCTTTCTGTTGTGGGATTTTTTAAAAGAAGAATCCTTGAGTAAGGAGGACTGGATTCAAAGTATCAAAATGTAAGTTGAATTTATTATTCTTGTACAAGAAGGAGCGTTTAACAGTGCAACACACAAAAGAGTTACAGAGAAAAGGCTCCTCGAGAAGCTCTAACTGTTGGTTCTTATACATTTTTAGAAACAGGCTGTCTCAGACACCTGCCTCACTGATACAGATAATATCATAACGTCCTTTTTTGGTTTTCTGCTCAGTAATGAGCATTATGATTCATATCCAAATGATACCTCCCTAGCCTGTCTCTCATCTGGATGTAAGCAGCCAAGCTCTTTGGCTGCATTGTTTGTTTTCACTCGTGTTGTCCTCTGCTATGTTTTTATGTTTTAATGAGCACACTACAGTAAATTATTATTAGATGTGATGACTGATGAGACAAAATCAAAGAAAAAGAAACAAACATCATAAAAAGTTGCTGCTCCCTGATCTGATCTGCTTTACGGCTGAAATCAGCCTTATCTACATGTATGGAAAGGGACAAAGTCGTCTGTGGTAAATCATCAATAAATAACAGCACGTGTCCTGATAAGATGTGTGCATAAATATCTCTGTGTGGTTCACGTCAAATCATTTTCATCAACACAGAATAAACTGCAGCTCCTCATCTTCCTCTGAGTTCATCGTCAAAGTCAAGGTGAGTTTTTCTCTGTTTACTCTGCACTGATAATTACCAATACACTGTCTTTTATTTTAGCACTGAGCATTTATTGTTATTTCACTTTTGAACACTTTGGATATCCACTTCTTGATTAAAGATCGATAATAAACTTCATACAATAATAACGTTGTATCGACTTTCTTTTCTGTCTCTTACAGAACAATGAAGCACAGGTTGGTTCTGTTTTTGCAGCTCCTCCTGGGGACGTGCTCGGCTTATGACTATCGTAAGTATGATCTGGATGATCAATAATGTTTCTGATGCCTCCAAGGCTCCACAGTCAGTTCAGGTTTAGTCCTTTTCATGTTTTCCCCATGAAACATTTGAACATGTATTCAAACATTCTCATTCACAGCAAATTTGGCCCTGCGTGGAAGAGCGACCCAGTCAGACCGTCAATTGCACGAATTTGGAGCTGCCTCCAATGCCATCGATGGAAACCGAGATTCCAACTTCCACGCTGGATCATGCACCCTCACTGATGCACAGATAAACCCCTGGTGGAGAGTGGACCTGCTGGAGCCCTACATCGTCACCTCCATCATCATCACCAACAGAGGAGATGCTGTTCCAGAGAGGATCAACGGGGCAGAGATCCACATCGGCAACTCTTTGCAAGACAATGGTGTCGCAAACCCGGTGTAAGTAAACGTAGTGACTTATTAAATATGAGGTTTATCTTTATCTGTCTTGTTTTTCTTGTTTCAATGACCATCCAGAAATAGCCAATCTTCTTGCTAATGGTCTTGTTTGTTCATGTAGGCATTGACATTAAACTGAGGCCATTTCATAACCAGTTAAAAACTCTTTTAAGTAGACATATTTCTTACTATACATTTCTGTATACATCCCTCTCTCTATCTCCTTTAGGGTTGGTGTAATTCCTCAGATCCCAGCAGGAAGATCTTTAAAGATTACTTTCACCAGCCGTGTGGAGGGACGTTATGTGACCGTGGCTCTAACTGGTTCAGGAAAGATCCTCACACTCTGTGAAGTGGAAGTCTACGGGTACCGTGCCCCAACTGGTGAGAATGAAACATGAGGCTGAAGCCAACTGCATTCATTTGGATGAGGACAACAGGCAAAGGGCGTACACTTTCTGTCTGTTTAAACTAAAAGTTACTTGACATGGACTACAGTAAGACAGCTGGTTTATTCTGAAAATGTTTTATATTCACCTCTTTTAAAGAAGTAACTTAGAGAGATGATCCTGGCTTAAACACAGGAGAGAGTTGGACATTCACCACTGCTGATCCAAACAACAACTTTTACTCCAGGGCAACAATGTGCAGATTTCTGGTTCAAGACAAACACAGACTAGAGCCTCTTTGTTCTGCAGACACCATCAGGATAAATTCAATCAGTATTGATGTTTAACTGTGTCCTTTCTGCAGGAGAGAACCTGGCCCTCCAAGGAAAAGCCTCGCAGTCTTCACTGCATTCGTATTTAGGTGATGCAGATCATTCCATAGACGGGAATCGTGACAGCGTCTGGGGCCACGGTTCTTGTAGTCACACACTCCACGAGTTCAATCCCTGGTGGAGACTGGACCTCAGAAGAACCCATAAAGTGTTTTCTGTTATGGTAACCACCACCACACATGCTTCCACTCGACTTAACGGAGCTGAGATCCGAATTGGAGATTCTCTTGAAAACAATGGCAACAACAATCCCAGGTCTGTTACAGTTATTATTTAAGATACTTCCATAATTAAAGGTTCATGATTCATGTGTGTCTGTCAATGGGTTTGTTTGTAGCAGTTTATAAACTTGATACTTGAACACATTCGCACGAAGCAAAACGTTTAATTATTATAAAGACCATACATTTCTTTACTTCATTACAACTTTTTAATTCAAATATTCACGATTACGTCAAAGTATGGTTTTGACTTTAAGATAAACGAATCAAAACATTCTAATTTTAAACAGGCACCTTTATTAACTTCTCTCGAGTTTAAATTTTGATTCGGTTCAAACTATAATCTTTAATTACACCTTAATCAACATATTGTCTTTAGTCACAAGTCAAAACTTTATGTAGGTCAATACAGTAACTTAAATTTGCAATTTTATAACATTTTTTAAGTTTTACTTTACATAAAACTAAAAATATTTTCATATATTTGATGTTTAATTTAGTTTACGTGCCATAAATAAAGACAGAAATTTAAAATGTTTTTGATAAAATACTCCTGAAGAAAACAAATACAGAATAACTGCACAGTAAAGGACAGACATGAAGGTTGACAGACAATAGTTGAAGTGTTTATTCATCTGACATTTGATGAGATAACAAAGTCATTTATTCTTCTTCCTCTAGGTGTGCCGTGATCACGACTATCGCCGGAGGTTTCACTGAAACCTTCCAGTGTAACGGGATGGACGGTCGCTACGTTAACATCATCATTCCTGGAAGAACCGAGTACCTGCACACGTGTGAGGTGGAGGTGTACGGCTCCAGGCTGGACTAAAAAATTTACAACCGTGACATTTTACAGCTGATGGTGTTTCCGTTATTTAGCTTACCTTCACTGGTGTAAATGGACACTGAAGGTAGCAGACATAAAAACATCAGCTGAGATGCTGACTGTGACTCTTCTGTGTTAAAAAGTCAAATTTAAATAGAAATGCAAAGTGCTGAAAAATACAGAATTACACATACGTAAATACAGTGATAATAATGTTGTGATATATATAGATACTGTATATATAGATATATATGATTTTGGATGAACTTCGTACTTTTGTATTTGTTTGGATGATATTTTGTTGTTGTTTTATATTTGTACTGTCACTGCCTGTACATGAATATTACATCACCTTCACTGAAATAAAAAGGAAGTATCAAAACAGCCTGCCATGTCCTCACATTTTTTATCATTATTAATCATTAATATTTTATGCCGCGTGTTAAAGTTTGTATTCATTCAACACATCTCGGAGAAGTCTTGCCCAGAACATCTCAGATGATCCTTCAGGGCTGTAACCAGTCCACCATTATGTAATGTAATGTAAAAGCACACATGACATGCAGGCTTTTCCCCTCTAGGGGGCGCTACAGAGCAACAAAACAACCAGACACAAGAACAGTCTGTGCTATCCAATCTATCACTGTACCTGTAAAGGATTTATTCTCTCTGTTTAAATATCCACCTACATCCTGTACATAAACTATAACTAAAACCACAGCTACAGTACTTAAGCACTCTCCACACTAACTCTCAGGAACCACTGAGGCTCTAATCTCCCTCCTGTTACCAGCCGGCACCGGTCCATCTCTGAACTCCTCCATTCATTCCTCTACAACCCTGATTTCTCCACTCATCCCTTATTCTTCTATCTCCTGACCTTCACTCATCGACCCGACAGCACATCCTTTGCACGACTGTCTTCTCCAGTCTTCAAATGTTATTGCTGTTTCATCAGTTGATTAGTATCACTACGCTCCACAGGTGTTCAGAATTTGTTTTATCTATCTTAAATTTTGATGAACTTTGCACCGCAAAGATGAACACTTTTCCAAATGACATTTGATCGATTAAGCTTGTTGCAGCGTTACGTTGTTCCTGTCAGGCTGCAGACTCAGACTACCTAAATATAAAGAAATCTCCTTTGTGCCAGCTGCTGTAGGCCTTTTTAATAACAGAAAGTGAAGTGTGGAAATGTTTCTGTTGCATGTATTTATCGTCTTTTTGCTGGATGTTGTTAATTGTTTATACTGTCTATGTTATTTATGTTTTTTGTTCTGCTATACAACAAATTTCCTCTGGGGAATAATAAAGATTCCTTGATCTTTGATCCATTTTTAAATCGTTTTTATTTTATTTTAAATGATCACAGGATCAATTCCCTTTTTTGTCCTCACGTGGTTTCACACTTTGTTTGTTTTCCTTTCCAGCATCAATATTACATTCCTGAGAAATGTGAGCAAAGTTCACACATTATCTGATCAAAGTGGAAAGTTATGCCTTAGTGTATATGATCAGATATGATGTGTCAGCAATACATCTATTCTCTATTTTTACTGTTTTATCTGAGCAGGAAGTACGACCACATTTATACGGGAATTGACTGTAAACAACAAGCACGTGTCTCCTGAAACAAAAGGAAGTCTCTAAAAGATGAGATAAAGTTTTATTGATGGAGGAGAAAACATGTAGTAAAAGTTCACCTTGCTGATGTTGTAATTTAACATTTAAATGTAAAATATATTTACATATTGACGTTATTTATTGGTGCTGTTTGATTTACCTTTGACAAATTCAAACTGCATCTAAACATGAAACCAGTACTGCTGACTTTATTATTATAAAATGCAGCTAATCTCCTCTGCTGCTGAAACTGATCCACCCCATCATCATCCAAGAAATCCAAATGAAACTCAAATATATCCAGAACTCTGCTCACCTAGTCTCCATCCCTTCACCACATCAACCTCGTCCTCCAGAACCTCCAGTGGCTTCCGGTCCCACAACAGATCCAATTCAAAGTCCTTCTCCTGACCCACAACACCTCTCCACGACCAGGTCTGCTGTTCCCTCAGAGACCTGCTCCACCACCATACTCCATCCTGCAGCCTCCACTCCTGCACCGGACCTGCAGCGACAGAGTCTTCCCCACAGTTGCCTCCCTCCCTCTGGACCTCTCTTACCGAACATTCAAAATGTGACGTGCTGTTTGATGATTTGAACTCCTGTAAAGTGTCTTTTGTCTACATTGGCTGTATTGTGTTATTTTCCTTTGTTTATTTGTCCTCTGCTTTGTGTTTATGGCTGCATGTTTTTATGTTTTAATGAGCACACTCCAGTAAATTCTTGGGAGGAAGTGAGCACGAGACAAAAATCAAAGAAAAAGAAACAAAAAACATCATAAAAAGCTGAGTTATAAAAGCGTCTGTGGTAAATCATCAATAAATAACAGCACGTGTCCTGATAAGATGTGTGCATAAATATCTCTGTGTGGTTCACGTCAACTCATTTTCATCAACACAGAATAAACTGCAGCTCCTCATCTTCCTCTGAGTTCATCGTCAAAGTCAAGGTGAGTGTTTGTAGCTTTAATAGTGATACAGTAATAATTTCTTCAGTCTAATTCTGTTATCGACTCTTTTTGTGCCTCTTACAGAACAATGAAGCACAGTTCAGTTCTGCTTTTGCAGTTCCTTCTGGGGACGTGCTCGGCCTACAACTATCGTGAGTATGATCTGACGAAATCTGTCTTTTTTTTTTTTTTTGCTGTTGTTGTTCCTGAACTCTTCGCTCTGCAGAGTTTGACACCAGAAGGCGAACATAAATATTAATGTTGGTCAGTGGTTTTTGTCACGAACAGCGTCCTCTCCGGTCTTCATTTTCAAACAATTGTAAAAATGTAGGTAGAATACAAGCAGAATATTTTGTGTTCAGTTATTTGTGTAGTGGCTTTGCTGCGTTATCTGTCCGGCCTACAGATTTATTGTTTTACTGCAGACAGCAGCTGGTTTGAAGCATTTAGCAGCTACAGAACAGAACATTTGGTCAAGCTGAGGCGGGCTGAATGAAGCCTGGTTGCTCAACCAAACTATCTGTAATGACACACACCTGTCAATCAAAGCGTCCACGCTCTTAATCCTGCATAACTTTAAGCCTTAATATAATGTGAACAGGTGAGTTGTATATAAATTCACCCTCAGTACAGTTGTCATGAACGGGGAAATTAGCTACAGAGACCAAAACTGTTTTTTGTACCAGGCTGTAAACATGTTTATTTCTGCTGTTGGACATTTGGACATGGGGACTTATGGAGACTGACTCACTTCTGGAGCCAGCCTCAAGTGGACGTTAGAGGAACTGCAGTTTTTGGCACTCGGGCATTGGCTTCACAAAATCCAGACTACAAAGATCTGTCTTGAGTTTGCTTTTGCCTTCAGGTTGTTTCACAGACGTGGACCACAGTAATAAAAGGACGCCTCATCGTATGGTTTTGTTTTGACTTTAAGGATAATAAAAAGTCCACTACCAGGTGACTTAAAGGTTCTAGATGATTCATAGATTAAAATAAAATCTGGTAAAAGTCAGACCAAGACCATAAATAACTTATAAACCAATAAAATGATCTTAAAATAGATTATGATGCAGACAGGCAGCCAGAATGTTTGCTCTCTTTCTGGTCCTCGATTCAGCTGAGTTATGAAATTATTGTAATTAAGCTGTTTTCTTCTGAGGGAGACCAGAACGTCGAACATTACAGTCGTCAATCCTGCAGGTGATAAAGGTGTGGAATGACTGGTGAATGAATGATGAATGTAACTGGATAAACACAAAACTCAACTTGTTTCTGCTGCCTCCACGTGGCCAAAAAATATCATTGCACATTTTTTCCATGAAACATTTTAACGTGCATTTCAACGTTCTCATTCACAGCAAATGTAGCATTGCGTGGAAAAGCGACCCAGTCACACCGTCACGTGCACGCATTTGGATCTGCCTACAACGCCATTGACGGAAACCGTGAATCCAACTACGTGGCCGGATCCTGCACCCAGACTGCTGCACAGACAAACCCCTGGTGGAGAGTGGACCTGCTGGAGCCCTACATCATCGCCTCCGTCATTATCACCAACAGAGAAGACGACTTTGCAGAAAAGATCAACGGGGCAGAGATCCACATCGGCAACTCTTTACAAGACGATGGTGTCACAAATCCAGCGTAAGTGAAATACAAGGTTTACCCCCAGGAAATGAGTTAGTTTTTTTATGATTTAAGCAAAGGTGATCCTGACATCAGGTTTTCTCTCTCTATAACCTTTAGGGTTGGTGTAATTCCTCGTATCCCAGCCGGAAGATCTTTAAAGATTACTTTCACCAGCCGTGTGGAGGGACGTTATGTGACCGTGGCTCTACCTGGTTCAGGAAAGATCCTCACACTCTGTGAAGTGGAAGTCTACGGGTACCGTGCCCCAACTGGTGAGAATTAAATATGAGGCTGAAGATGTCTCATTTCCTACCAGAAGAAAATGTTTACATCTGTATCTTTTCTGCAGGAGAGAACCTGGCACTCCAAGGAAAAGCCACACAGTCGTCATTGCATTCTATAGGCGTTGCGAATAATGCCATAGATGGGAATCGTAACAGCGCCTGGGCCCAGGGTTCTTGTATTCACACAGCCAATGACTTCAACCCCTGGTGGCGAGTGGACCTGGGCAAAACCCATAAAGTGTTTTCAGTCAACGTGACCTCCTACAGAGAGTCTGTCTTACGACTTAATGGAGCCGAGATCCGAATTGGAGATTCTCTTGAAAACGAAGGCAACAACAATCCCAGGTAGATTACAGTTTTAGTTAAAATGACTTTAAACTGACCATTTGATGAGTTGTTAAAAGTTATTTCTTCTTCTGCTGCTAGGTGTGCTGTGATCTCAGGGCTTACCGGCGGTTTCACTGGAAATTTCGACTGTAACGGGATGGACGGTCGCTACGTGAACATTGTCATTCCTGGAAAAACCATCCACCTGATCCTGTGTGAGGTGGAGGTGTACGGCTCCAGACTGGATTAAGTCTGAGGAGGGTTCAAAATCTATTCAAACCTTCCTCAGTCACATGATGCAATCATAGCTTCACTTTGCACCAAGTGCGGGGTGAGTCGTGAACAACTTTTTAACGTTTATCAGAAACTCCAAACTCAAAATTACCACAAAGAAAACTTGAAAAATGACATAGTTGGTCCAGATACTGGTTTAAATCACATGTTTGGTGACATATACCACCAAACATGTGATTTAAACACTTAATGGGGACTTTAAAGATGCATGAATACATTTTTAACCAGAATAAAAAAAGTCCAAAACAAGCAGACATATTTGCAGTTGTGTTGACTTTCCTTTTAGGTCTGAGAAATCAGTGATGTTATGATTGTACATACACTGTTTATATGCATACATATGATTTTGTACGAACTATAGTATTGTGAAATCATCAGTGACAATAATGTGTTTGTATATACCAATGTGTGACTTTGTACTTATTTTGTTTTGTGAAGCTGTTGCCAAGTTGTTTTTTACTTTCAGATTTGTGCTGCTTTTTTTTATTTGTACTGTCATGAATATTATATCATCTTTACTGGAATAAATTCAAACTATAAAAATAAGTCTGTCGTGTCTTTGTTTTGAAACAGTTTCTAACATAAATTATCTCCTAAATTTACTCTGCTGTTGCTACAAATATTTCCAGAATTTACTTTTGAATTATAAAGCACTATATTCACATTGTGTGACATATGTGTGAGTTTAAATACTGGAAGCAAGAGGGGAACGGCTAGCCTAGCTCTATTAGTTCAATCTGTCAGCAGCTAAAGATTACAAATAAACAGTGTAAAATACAGAGTTCAGACAAGAACCCACACCTGTCTGATTATTTTGCAGCAGCCTGATGCTTGTTACTCAAGATGAAATTGCACAGACTCATGTCTCAAGCGTCTCTTACATTCAGTGTGTGCAACATGGTGCAACTTTTCTACCACAAAATATAGTAATAATAATAGTTTCAAAACATGTTGATGCTACACTGACTTCAGGTGAACAGTGTTCAATGGTGCCATTGGTACCACCAAGTATTTCACTGATTCTGGTCAAACTGGATCATTTTTTATGGAGAAAACGTGTCCTCGTTTTCACCCCAACACCCAGGGCGAACATTTTCTCGTGCGCCCCTGGATGCGTGCGCCCCCATCGGTCTGTCCGACGCCCCCCTCTGCCTTGTCAACACCCCGCTCCCGGGGCGCCCGCTCCGCTAACTTAATGAGCGGATTCGAAAATTACCGAGGTTTTCTGCTTTTTCGGGCGTTCGTGCGCCCCCCACGGAGAATGCGCCCTGGGCGGCCGCCCACATTGCCCATAGCTAGGACCGGCCCTGCCGACACCAATAAAACATAAGATAAATAAATACCAATTTCTATGTGATGTGAGTCTGTAAGTTGTGTGGTGAAACTCTCCTGTAACCTCCTTGGAAATCCACAAAATGTTGGTTTTCTGTTGGGTTAAGCAAACAAACACAAACACAACGCTAGATATCTAAGGTAGGCAAAGCTAATGGCCTCCTCAGTGTAGCTTCATAATTAATGCACTGTACTATCTATCTTACTCATCAACTGGACCAAGTTACCATGACTGAAGCAGTAAAAAACAGGCAAGTGTAAGGATTTGAGCGACTTAGCCAAGGGCCAAGCTGCGATGGCTTGATGACTAGGTCAGAGCATCTTCAAAGTTGTAGCTCTTGTGGGGTGTTTCCAGTCTGCAGTGGTCAGTACCTATCTAAAGGGGTCCAAAGATTAAAAAGAAAGCGGTGAACCGGTGTCAGGGTCATGGGCAGCCAAGACTCACCGATGCATGTGGCGGAGGGGAGGCCAGTCCATGTGGTCCGATCTAACAGACATGCTACTGTGGCTCAAACTGGTGTCCACTGCAGAAAGAGCCAAAAATGGGCACTTGAGTATCAGAACTGGACCACAGAGCAATGGAAATGGATGGCCAGGTGCATGTGCGTTGCTTACCCATTGCATCGGTATGCATTAAGGGAAGAAGACAAGCTAGTTGAGGCATGTGATGCTTTGGGCAATATTGTGCTTGTAAATCTTGGGTCCTGCCACTCATGTGGATATTTTGAAATGTACCACCTATATAAGTATTGTTGCGGACCATGAAACAGAAAAATGGTAGTGGCCTCTTCTTGCAAGATAATGCACCCTGCCACAAAGTAACAATGGTTCAGGAACACAACAGTGAGTTCAAGGTGTTGACTTGGCCTCCAAATCCAAATCCAAATCCCAGATCTCATCTGTGGGATGTGCTGGACAAACAAGTCCAATCCATGGAGGCCCCACGTTGCAACTTATAGGACCTGCTGCTAACATACTGATGGCAGATACCTCAGCACACCTTCAGAGGTCTACTGGAGTCCATCCCTCAGTGGGTCAGGTCTCTTTTGGCAGCAAAAAAGGGACCTACACAACCTACAAAAGGCAGGTGGTCATAATGTTATGACTGATTGGCCATAATCAGAATAAGAAAGTACACAGAAGTGGGTCACACACAATGTTGCTTTAAGGACTTTCTGCAATTAAAACTTGAGTAACGAACATCTAGTTGTTGAAACATAACCGGACATCTGTGCAAGAGAGAGTTGCAAGAGTTTATGAATTGCAAATTATTTGACCCTGCTCAAACAATTTGTAGGAAATACTGTACGGTATCTTATGTGAAGAAGGGGGGAGGTTGTGCATCTCTAGTGGTTGATTGAATTTACTATTACACAGTTCAGGGGCTGCAGATAGTTTAAAAAGTTTACTGTCCTTTTTCATGTCATCTCTATTGGTCTAGATTTACTGGTTTTCACCAGTTTCTTTGGCAATTAATACATTATTAATATATTAATATTTATAATTAGCATGATAAGTAATACGTTTCTTAAACTATCTGCAGCCCCTGAACTGTGTAATAGTAAATTCAATCAACCACTAGAGATGCACAACCTCCCCCCTTCTTCACATAAGATACCGTACAGTATTTCCTACAAATTGTTTGAGCAGGGTCAAATAATTTGCGGTTCATAAACTCTTGCAACTCTCTCTTGCACAGATGTCCGGTTATGTTTCAACAGCTGGATGTTCGTTACTCAAGTTTTAATTGCAGAAAGTCCTTAAAGCAACATTGTGTGTGACCTGTACAATACTGGTCATGATCTTATGGCTGATTGGTGTTATCACAACAACTTTAGTTATCGCTGACTTATTACAAACTTTAGCAATCAGAATAAGGCATAATCACTCATTCAGTTCCATAACACCTTAAAGTTCATAGTTCACGGTAAAGTTAGGTGTGTATCAAATATGTTTGAGTGATTCTAGATTACAAAACAGAGAAGTTGCATTTTTGATGGGTGTGATGATGGGTGTCTTATTCACAAGAAGGGAAGTGAAATGCAGAAATTTGTGTGATGTGATTGGATATTGCTGAAGAGGAGTATGAGGAGTTTTGATTGGTTGGAGGTGAAGAAAGAGATGTATGTAAAGAGCACAGGTGGAAGCCTTTTCATCGAATCATCAGAGTCCATGAAGAAAGTGCTCGCTCTGTCAGGATCTCCAGGTAACACATTTCATTTCTTTGGTACTTTAATTTCTGTGTCCTGCTCTCTGTTACTTCAGTATTTCAGCATACTGTCAGCATTTTTAAAGTTTTTAATGTATGTGGTTAAAATTCACAGTTATCCCAATGATGTATTTCAGGGGTAGTCAATTATGGTTTCAGGAGGTTCGGATAATAATGCTCACGTTCAGGTTCCGCAGCATCATCATGTTTAAGTTGCATTATAATTTAGTTTACATTACAATTATTTTATATATATTGAAGCAGCATTGTCATTGTATCAACATCTGCACTGTGTGAAGTCAATGACTCAAATCAAACAACGAAAGCTCTGTTAATTTTTACCATTTCAATTCCTTCTGAATCTCCTTTGTCACATTCAACATTATTATCGCTCCTCCACAATTCTAATATGATTAATTTCCAACAGAATAAGAAGTCTATATTTTTTCTGTCTGTTCTAACCAGAATGATGAATCTCGGTGTTTTCCTCGTGCTGCTCCTCTTGGGGACGTGCTCAGCTGCCACTTGTCGAAGAACTCGTAAGTATGATCTGAGTGTATGTGTGACACTCTCGTTTCAGGTCACTTGCCCTTCCTCATGTGTCACCGGTCTGATTGTCTTCCCCGCCCTGATTGTTTCCACCTGTTCCCCATTACCCTGTGTATATATTGTCTGCGTCTCCCTTTGTCCCATGCCAAAGTGTTTCGTCCTCGGATCGTACACCAAAGCCAATTCCTAGTCTTGCCATAGTCATAGTGTTTTTTGCTCGTGTGTTTTTGTTTTCTCCTCAATAGAGTGATTTTTTTGTTGTAATTTTCTTAGTCAAACCTTTTGTTTCATAGTGCTTAGTTTAGTTTTTTTCAGCCTCCCTTGGAGAGATTTCAGTTGTTGTTGTTTTGCAGCCTTTTGATTTTCCTCATTGTGAGTGATTTTGATTTTGATCATTTTTTCATAAACCAGTTTAGAGTTTTTTCCTCATTTGGAGTGATTTTTGTTTTCCTTAGTTTAGGTCTGTTTCATAGCCTGCTGTAGCATCACTCTGTCGAGGGTTTTGTTATTTCAAAATAAAACTGCTCACTGACTCCTCTGCGTCTGAGTCCTGTTTTGAGTCCGGCCTGACAGTTACAGCTGTTTATATGTATTTCAACTTTGTCATTCACAGAAAATGTGGCTCTGCGTGGAAAAGCGACTCAGTCTGACCGTTATTATGATGCATTTGGAGCTGCCTACAATGCCATAGATGGAAACCGTGACTCCAACTTCCACGATGGATCATGCACCCACACAAGGGGAAAGCCCAACCCCTGGTGGAGAGTGGACCTGCTGGACTCCTACATCATCACCAACATCAACATCTATAACAGAGGAGACTGCTGTCAGGAAAGGATCAACGGGCTGAAGATCCACATCGGCAACTCTTTGGAACACAATGGTTTGAATAACCCATTGTGAGTAAAAAAAAGCATCTTCCTCATCATCATCCTCATCTCCCCTCTGCCCCTGTTTAGCCCCGGTTGGCTCCTTGCATCCCGGGGCTGAGTCAGTTACAGCCACACTGCTGACCAAGCTAACGACAGTTAGCCGTTTACAACTTATCAATCTTTCCATCAGGACAGTCTGTGAATCATTTCAGTCGTGTAACGTTATTCCCTGTTCATCTCAGAGGCTGTGCTGCTTTCTCTTTCTTTTAGGGTTGGTCAAATTGTTGACCTTCATGGCAACCCAACCTTCACCAAGACCTTCACTCCTCATGTGAAGGGACGTTATGTGACTTTGTCTCTACCTGGTTCAAATAAGTACCTCACACTCTGTGAAGTGGAAGTCAACGGGTACCGTGCCAAAACTGGTGAGAACTTGAGCTTTTACGTAAATAAATGTGAACACTATGCAGAAAGTCTCACTTTATCTAAAGGCAAGACATTATGATAGAAACAATTACATGAATGATAAGAATCGTATTATGAAGGTGGTTGACCTGCCTTCTTATAAGAGTCATAGGAGAATTAATAAAACCTACAACATGTCATGGTTTGTTGTCATGATAACCTCAAAGAGGTCCAGGTCTCAATGCTGATTTTTGTGTTTCATTGTCAGGAGAGAACTTGGCGCTCCAAGGAAATGCCACACTCACTGCCATCGATGGGAATGATGACCGCAAGTGAACACGGCCCCTGAGTTCCTGAGTCTGTGAGGTGGAGGTGTACGGCTCTCGTCTGGATTAGGTCTTGTCTTGTGATATGATGTAGTTACTAGTGGCACAATTTGTGTCCAAAGTCACATCGATTACAATGAAACCATTAAATTGAATTAAATCAGCATTAAAAAAAAAGTCTACTGTCATTTTCCTGTTCATCTTGATTGGTCTATGCAATGCTAATGTTAACAGCCATCATAAGTACACTCAATTTATTATCAAAATGGAACATAAACTCTGTCCATATAGCTGAGCGACCTCAGTTAATATTAGATAGATATAATTTATTCATCCCACCACAGGGAAATTCACTTGTTACAGCAGCAAGATATAGAAACAAAAGTAGAAGAGGGCAAAACAAAAAAACACAACAGACAGAAAATCTAAACTACACAATGACCACGAAAAAGTACTCAAACCTTCAAAAACAGACAAGTACTGTGAGAATAGAGTGGCATGATATATAAAGAGTATTGTAGTGTAAAGTGACCATAGTGTAAGTAATCATGCAAAGAAAGTGACCATAATATAAATAATAGTATTATTGCAAGAATATAGTAGAATATAGTTACATGTTAAAGAACCATGACTATGAACATTCTCGTGTGCTTTCAGTGTTCATGTCAGATAGTTTACTGTTTTATTTATAAATGACCATGTGTCTCAGGATAAGGACATGCTGAACTGAAATCCGTGCTCCTTGGGTTGCCAGAATCAAACGTACTATTACATTACATTGCATTTAGCAGACGCTTTTATCCAAAGCGACTTACAGAGGAGACCTAAGCTGAGAAAGGTGTAAAGGAGCACAGAGTAGTTGTTAGTTTTGTAGTTTTGTTAGGCAGGGAAGCTTCTGAAACAGAAAGGTTTTTACAAGTTTTTTAAAGGAGAAAGGGATGTTGCTGTTCTAGTAGCCGTTGGTAGGTCATTCCACCATTTGGGGACGACCCCAGAGAAGAGTTTAGAGTGACCTCGCTTTGCGAGAGGCGAGGGTACAACTAGACGGTTTGTAGGAGCGGCGTAACGCCCTGGTCGGGACGTGAGCCTTTAGTAAGACGCTGAGATAGGCAGGGGCAGAGCTGCCGTCAGCGCCGGTCCTGGCCACATTTGCGCCCTGGGCGAAACACCCCCCCCGAGGCGAACATTTTCTCGTGCGCCCCGACGGCCGCCCGTGCACCCCTGGATGCGCCGTGCGCCCCGGGATGCGTGCGCCCCCATCGTCGGTCCCGACCCCCCCTCGGCCTTGTCAACACCCGCTCCCGGGGCCCCCGCTCCGCTAACTAAATGAGCGGTATCGAAAATTACCGTGGTTTTTTGCTTTTTCGGGCTTCGTGCGCCCCCCACGGAGAATGCGCCCTGGGCGGCCGCCACATGTGCCCAGAGCTAGGACCGGCCCTGGCTGCCGTTATAAAAAAGTGAAGAGGATTGTTTGAGCAAGGTTAAATAATTTGCGCTTCAAAACTCTTGCAACTCTCTTCTTGCACGATGTCCGGTTATGTTTCAACAGCTGGATGTTCGTTACTCAAGTTATGTGAATATGTTTTTCATGTTTTTTAAAATATGTTGGCGTGTTTCTACATAACAAAACAGAGAAGTTGCATTTTTGATGTGTTGAAACGCATCACATACTCTCTCCTGACGCGAAGTTACATGGTGCGAGAACAACGTACAAATGACAGATGTGTTACTAGTGGCACAATTTGTGTCCAAAGTCACATCGATTACAATGAAACCATTAAATTGAATTAAATCAGCATCAAAAAAAGTTTACTGTCCTTTTTCATGTCATATCTATGGTCTAGATTTATTGGTTATCACCATTTCTTTGGCAATTAATACATTATTTATATTAATATTTTTAATTAGCATGAAGTAATAAGTTTCTTAAACTATCGGCAGCCCTGAATGTGTAATAGTAAATTCAATCAACCACTAGAGACGCACAACCTCCCCCCTTCTTCACATAAGATACCAGGTTCTTTTTGTCTTGTAATGTAATAGTAAATTCAATCAAGCACCTAAATAACAAGATCACATCATCTCATCAAGGGGGGCGGTGCCAATACCTGCAACAGACAAATGGGTGGTGAAACACTTCTGGGAGGGGCCGTCTCCTGCAGCAGACAAAGAGGTGTGAGAGGAGTGGCCTTCAGGTATAAGTTTTAGGTGCCCCAATGCTCATGGTCTTTCTTCATCTTGACCACCGCTCGCGTGTTGACTGACCTTTTCTTTGCAAAGAAAATAAAAACCTTGTTGGCCGGCAGAAGTCAACAACAACTGCTATGAATTGCAGCTAATTCTATTATGTAAGGGACTGAACACACCCTCTGAAACCAACGGTGTGCAGTCTGGCAAGAAAATACAATAGCCTATTTCATATAAAAAAACATTCACAGTGAATCAGGACAGAAAATAAAGTCATGATTTTGTATTTTGGATAATTTAGGCTGTCATCATAATCAGAACATACTCATAAGGTTCCCGCACACCGCCCATGTCAACGCGTCGAGTCCGGGGGATCGAGAAGGCCAAGACGTCTTTTGTGTATTTTGAATTTGCACTGCAGTGCCAATTTTTAGTTACACAAAGTTACACGTTGTTCCTTTAACCTGCAGGTATCCACAGCAACAGTATTTCCTACAAATTGTTTGAGCAGGGTCAAATAATTTGCGGTTCATAAACTCTTGCAACTCTCTCTTGCACAGATGTCTGGTTATGTTTCAACAGCTGGATGTTACTCAAGTTTTAATTGCAGAAAGTCCTTAAAGCAACATTGTGTGTGACCTATACAATACTGGTCATGATCTTATGGCTGATGGTGTTATCACAACAACTTAGTTATCTGGACTTATTACAAACTTTAGCAATCAGAATAAGGCATAATCACTCATTCAGTTCCATAACACCTTAAAGTTCATAGTTTAAGATAGTTAGGTGTGTATCAAATATGTTTGAGTGATTCTAGATTACAAAACAGAGAAGTTGCATTTTTGATGGGCGTGATGATGGGTGTCTTATTCACAAGAAGGGAAGTGAAATACAGAAATTTGTGTGATGTGATTGGATATTGCTGAAGAGGAGTATGAGGAGTTTTGATTGGTTGGAGGTGAAGAAAGACATGTATGTAAAGAGCACAGGTGGAAGCCTTTTCATCGAATCAACAGAGTCCATGAAGAAAGTGCTCGCTCTCAGGATCTCCAGGTAACACATTTCATTTCTTTGGTACTTTAATTTCTGTGTCCTGCTCTCTGTTACTTCAGTATTTCAGCATACTGTCAGCATTTTTAAAGTTTTTAATGTATGTGTTTAAAATTCACAGTTATCCCAATGATGTATTTCAGGGGTAGTCAATTATGGTTTCAGGAGGTTCGGATAATAATGCTCACGTTCAGGTTCCGCAGCATCATCATGTTTAAGTTGCATTATAATTTAGTTTACATTACAATTATTTTATATATATTGAAGCAGCATTGTCATTGTATCAACATCTGCACTGTGTGAAGTCAATGACTCAAATCAAACAACGAAAGTATGGGCTGCCGTTTATAAAGCGTCTCGCTCTGAAAATAGACATTTAGTCACATTTAGCTAAAAACAATGTTTATAAAACTGGTTTGAATTTTTGAGAGTCACTTTTTTGCACATTGCACAACAATATTTGTGAACTTAGAGATATTTTAAATATTTAAATCCAAATGTTAAATGTAAAATCTAAATGCTAAAACTAAATGTTAAATATAAATCTAAATCTAAATGTTAAATATAAATGTTATTTCTAAATCTAAATATTAAATCTAAATCTAAATGTTAAATATAAATCTAAATCTAAATGTTGAAGCTAAATGTTTCAGGTGAAACTAAATATTTAGCTAAAATGCAAATTCAAATGCCGGTATAAGTTTGGGTTTGTGTTGTGATGTTATCATTTGACAAGAAAACTGTCTCAAACAGCTGAAAATAAGATCAATTAAATAAAGAACCAGTGTAAGACCAATGAAAATACCCGTATCATCACAACACGTAGGAGGTCAAGCTGGTTTTTATGTCTTGTCTCCGTCGTTGCCGGTTTTAATAATTGGAATATTGGTACCTGCACACTCTGTATATCAGGTCACTGTCCCTTCCTATGTGTCACCGGTCTGATTGTTCCACCGTGTTCCCCATTACCGTGTATTAATTGGTCTGCGTCCCCTTTGTCCCATGCCAAGTGTTTCTCCTCGGATCGTACACCAACCAATTCCTAGTCATTGCGCACATCATTATGGTTTTTTGTTCTTCGTGTTGTTTTGTTTTCCTCCAATCAATAGTGATTTTTTTTTGGTGTATTTTCTTAGTCAACCTTTTGTTTCATAGTGCTTAGTTTATTTTTTTCAGCCTCCCTTGGAGAGATTTAGTTAATGTTTTGCAGCCTTTTGATTTTCCTCATTGGTGAGTGATTTTGATATTTTTTCATAAACCGATTTTTTTTTTTTTTCCTCATGGAGTGAGTTTTTGTTTCCTTAGTTTAGGTCTGTTCATAGCCTGCTTAGCATCACTCTGTCGAGGGTTTTGTTATTTCAAAATAACGCTCACTGCTCCTCTGCGCTGCTAGTCCGTTTTGAGTCCGGCCTGACAGTTACACTGTTTAATATGTAGTTTCAACTTTGTCATTCACAGAAAATGGCGTCGCGTGGAAAAGCAACTCAGTCTGACCGTTTCATGAACATTTGGAGGCTGCCTCCTGCCATAGATGGAAACCGTGACTCCAACTGTCCCACAATGGATCATGCACCCCACAAGTGGAAAGTCCACCCGTGGGTGACTGGATATGCTGGACTCTTTCATCATCACCAACATCACATCATAAACAGAGAGACTGCTTTCAGGAGATAACAACGGAGAATTAGGTCCACAGACGCAACTCTTTGGAACAACAATGGTTTTAATAACCCATTGTGAGTAAAAAAAAAGCATCTTCCTCATCACATCCTCATCTCCCCTCTGCCCCTTGTTAGTACCCCGGTTGGTCCGTTCATCCCGGGCTGAGTCAGTAACAGCACACCTGCTGACCAGCTAACGACAGTTAGCCGTTTACAACTTATCAATCTTTCCATCGACAGTCTGTGAATCATTTCAGTCGTGTAACGTTATTCCCGTTTCATCTCAGAGGCTTGGCTGCTTTCTCTTCTTTATAGGGTTGGTCAAATTGTTCTCATGGCACAACCAACCTTCACCAAGACCTTCATCCCTCATGTGAAGGGACGTAGTGACTTTGTTTCTTACCTGGTTTAACTTAAGTACCTCCACTCGTGAAGTGGAAGTCAACGGGTACCGTGCCAAAACTGGGTGGACTTGACTTTTCTAAATAAATGTGAACACTAGCAGAAGTCTCACTTTATCTAAAGGCAAGACATTATGGATAGAAACAATTAACATGAATGATAAGAATCGTATTTATAAGTGGTTAATCCTGCCTTCTTATAAGAGTCATAGGAGAATTAATAAAACCACAACATGTCATGGTTTTTTTGTTGTCATGATAACCTCAAGAGAGGGTCCAGTCTCAATGGGATTTTTGTGTTTCATTGTCAGGAGAGAACTTGGCGCTCAAGGAAACCACACTCTCACTGCCATCGATGGGAATGATGACCGCAAGTGAACACGCCCTGAGTTCCTGAGTCTGGTGAGGTGGAGGTGTACGGCTCCGTCGGATTAGGTCTTGTCTTGTGATATGATGTAGTATACTAGTGGCACATATTGTGTCCAAAGTCACATCGATTACATGAAATCGTAAAATTGAATTAATCGGCATAAAAAAGAGTCTACTGTCCTTTTCCTGTTCATCTTGATTGGTCTATGCAATGCTAATGCGTAACAGCATCATAAGTACACTCAATTTTATTATCAAAATGGACATAAACTCTGTCCATATAGCTGAGCGAACCTCAGTTAATATTAGATTAGATATATTATTCATCCCACCACAGGGAAATTCCTGTACACAAGCACAATATAATAGAAAACAAAGTAGACAGAGCCAAAAAAAAAAAAAAAAAACAGACAAAACAAAGTATCTAAACTAACAATACACAGAAAGAAGTGTCATGTCAGATATTTAACTGTTTTTATTATAAAATGACCATGACTGTCATCAGAATTAAGGAAACATGCTGAACTAAAATACGTGATCCTTGGTTGCCAGATATCAAACGTACTACAGCCGTGGAAGCAATGAAGTGGATCAGCGAGGTAATGTTTAGATTCTGCCAACCTAAAAAGCTCCATGAGCAAGAAACGTGGTTAAAACACGAGTAAATATTGGAGAGCTTTGAAAGATGTAGACAGCTTAGCCCAGAAGGACCCAGAGCATCTGTTCAATATTTCACTATGTCTCATTTTAAAACTCATTCCCAGTGAATCAAAATGAAAACGGGCTTGTGTAGGACCCAAATGCAGCACAACAGCAAGGGATCCTTAATATTTTCTTTATTGGGACTCACAGCAGGCGATATGGCAGGTGAGAGAGAGGGAATAAGTCCTGAGTTCAACCGGAGAGTCTGTGGCAACGAACTGGACAGGGGGACAGACTGCCCGGGGAACCTCCAAACGCCAGGGAAACACAGCAAGACACCAGACAACTGAGGCAGAACCGTGGTCGGGGACGAAAAGCTGAGGTGATTCACGGGCAGAACAGACGAGCAGGTCAAGAGGCAGGCAGGGTCGGCAACAGGAGATACAGTGCTGGACAAAAGTGCTGGAAAGACTCGGCATGAGCGAAGAACAATTGGCAAAGAGTGTCTGGAGGTTGGTGCTTAAATACAGGGTTGATTACGGATGAGGAACGGTGGGGAGCGGGAGAAGCCATGGTACTGATGAGGAGGCGGGGCTGAAGGTGAGTTTACTGGGTAGCAGAGGGAAAGCAAGCAGGGGACCGGAGTGATTGTGACACAAAGACAGAAAATAATCATGAACTTTGTTTTTTATATTTAACACAACATAACATCAAACATCCCCCCAACACCTGCCCATTTCAACGCTTCGATTTTGGGGAGGAGCGCTGGTCGAGACGACTCTTGTGTATTTTGAATTTGCACTGCAGTGCCATTTTTAACAACCAGATATCAGTGTTACATTAAAGTTAACACTTGTTCCTTTAGCCTGCAGATATCCATAGCAACAGTATTTTCCTACAGTTTACTACTTCAACTAATAGTTCGATATTTTCGGAAATACGGTTACTCACTTATTTGTGGAGAGTTAAAATCAGAAAGTTGACACCACTCTCCAATGTGGTGTATTTTTGCAGTGTATAAAGTGGTCTTGAAACTGTTTTTGAGACCACTTTTTCAAAGTGTTGTGTCGGAATCCACTGCATTTTAACATGGTTTTGTCTCGGCCTCGGACAAAGAGGACATTGGATTTTATTTCACGACCGGTCAAGACCACAACTCCAGGGATACACCGTGTTTCCCCATTAATCACCTTATGATATCTAATTTTTTCCTACCACAGCTTCCTAATAACTAACATATTTACACTTAAGGCCGAGAGTCAAACAAATGATGAGAAACGCCCTGAGAAACAGTTCAAAAAGTTGTTCCACAGTCTGTAGTTATAGAGCAAACATCTGCATGGACAGACAGAAACAAAGAAGAAAAAGATCATGAACCAATCAGCTGCAATCTCCTCCAACAATCAAACAAAGTATTTAAAAGCCATTCAGTAACAATAAATGAGTGTGGACTGTTTTGTTACTTATTACTTTATTTATTTGAACTCCAGTTGCTTCCAATATTTTGAAGCAGGCACGGACTGATAATCTGGCATACCGTGCATTTGCCTGGTGGGCCGACGTGCTATTTGGGCCGATAAGTCCCGAATATATATATTTAAATATTTAAAAAAAATATTGGTCTGACCGGCCCATAACCCAGTAGATCGCACAGCCAAAACACACTGAACAGACTCTGCAGAGGTCCGTGACACCACTGCAGTGCAGACTAGTTCGAAAATTAAATGGACCATTTTGCAGGCGAGGCTGCCGTTATAGAACAAGTGAAGAGATTGTTTGAGCAGGGTCAAATAATTTGCGGTTCATAAACTCTTGCAACTCCTCTTGCACAGATGTCCGTTATGTTTCAACACTGGATGTTCGTGCGTCAAGTTTTAATTGCGGAAGTCCTAAAGCAACATGTGTGTGACCTGTACAATACTGGTCATGATCTTATGGCTGATTGGTGTTATCACAACAACTTTAGTTATACGATGACTAATTAACAAACTTTAGCAATCAGAATAAGGCATAATCACTCATTCAGTTCCATAACACCTTAAAGTTCATATTTCACGGTAAAGTTAGGTGTGTATCAAATATGTTTGGGTGTTTCTAGATTACAAAACAGAGAAGTTGCATTTTTGATGGGTGTGAGACATAAGCCTGTTTGACTTTGTGTAATTACATCTGGAGTAACAAGCTGTTGCAAAATAACCAGAGTTGATAAGAGCTCACTAATTGCAAATTATTCGTCTTAATATCCAAGCTAGTTGAGGTTGTTTACTACATTATACACTGTTGGGAATGTTAAATCATAACTGTAAATTAACTGCTAGTTTTCAGCAAAAGTAGTGCAGTAAAAAGTACGTTTCCCCTGACTGTGGTGGTGTAGAAGCATGAAACAGCATAAAATGGAAATTACCTAAAGGGGACATATTCTGCAAAATCACTTTTCCAGCCTTTACACAATGTTTTTAATTTCCGTGTGGTTCCCAGTGTTAAAAGCAACAACCACGTCTATTTGCGTGAGCAGCGTTATCTGATGTGAAAAGAGTCCCGCCCTCAGGTAAATAATCCAGGTGTCCCCATATTTATGGGTTCTTTTCTCCATCTTTCATCACCGCTCGCATGTTGAATGGACACTTTTCTTTTCAAAGAAATAAAACCTTGTCGGCCGGCAAGTCCTATGCATTCTTCACAGCAAGCAGAGAAATTTCCTCACAACACTAGCTGTCATTAGTGATACGAAAATAACATTCTCTTCATTCACCTTTCTGTTAACGGACCCCCCCCCCCCACTTTTACTGTCTGTGTCCCCCTCGGTTTGAGGGAAAGAGAAACCCCTCGCTATTTAAGCATAGTCTGAAGCAGATCCAGTCTTAGGGAGCTGGGTACGATTAAAAGAAAACAAAGCTACAATACAATAAGGACGAGCATCAGTTCAGGCCACGGATATTGTCCGATTTGAGTGACATGTCAGGCACTGTCCATGCAGCTTCAGACTGAAAGAATTAGAACAGTAAACTCTCAGAATACTTTTATTGATGTGTACACACACCCTGGCAAATTAAGGTGATTCTGATACTTGTTAAAGGAGTACAATGTATATTTAATATTGGCTCAATCATATTTCTCATATTTCTGTTATTGTTTTTCTTCCCTAGACTCCACCTGCAAGCCTCCCTCCACTCAAGAAAGTGCTGAGCGTTCCCTAAGCACATCAGCTGGAGAGCTAATTCCAGATTGAAACTCCCAACAACAACACGCTAGACAGTGAAGATAGAACCCACCATCTGTAATTTTTACAACCTTTTATTTAAAAAGGGCAATAAATCAAAGAAGAATGTGCCCAGGGCGCGCACAGGCGGCCGTGAGGGGTGCACGAGAAAAAGTTCGCGCCGGGGGGCGGGGGTTTTGCCCAGGGCGCAAATGTGGCCCGACCCGGCGCTGCCACATTATAAACAAGTGAAAAATGGAAAGATAGATAATTTCACAAAGTATATTCATCCAGACTGATGGATTCGCCGTCCGCCCAAACTGATCGGGGCAGACGGCGCATCCAGGGGCACACGGGCAACCGTGAGGGTGCACGAGAAAAAGTTCGCCTCGGGGGCGGGGGGTTCGCCCAGGGCGCAAATGTGGCCAGGACCGGCAATGCCAACATTTATTATACAAGTGAAAATGGAAAGATAGATAATTTCACAAAGTATATTCATGTTTCCTCTCCTATATTGTTTATAGGTTATGTTGGACTCATCAAGAAGGCTTTTCTAGATTCTGGCCATACGTGGATGAGGTGCTGAAGACATCATCCCTGAGGATCTTGCAGTCCCAGTTTGTGCAGACCAGGAAGCAAGAGGTTGTAACATCTACGTGTCTAGGTTTAATCAAGGACGGTCTGACCCTATGTAGCTTCCTGGAGTGTCTGGGATACATATTCGTTGCACCACACAGCTGAAGAGTACCAGTCTGATTCTATGGCCGAGAAATCCCCAACTACAGAGCTCCTGTAGGCTAGTATCTGTAACAGCTAGAACAAAGTGTACGGTTGTGGAGAAAACATTGTTGGCGGAGCTTGTATGTTACTGGTGTAGAGGGGAATAGCCGCTCAGCAATGTACGTACATTATATGAATAATGTGCATTTATCTAAGTACTTTTTCAATAGTGAGTACATAAAAAACAATAACGGTAGTTTAACCAGAGTTCAAACATATAAAAATATATAAAACACATTACATAAACATACCATTCAGAAATATCTTTTTCTTCCCGCTTTTTGGACTTGTTTTGTTGCCTCTCATGCAAGGAGTCTGACTCAGTTTTAATATATCCTTTGCAAAGCAATGTGTTTCTCTCCGGCAGCCACCTCTCCTCCACACATAAACCAGGCAACGTGACGACGTCATCCCATATGCACTGTTGGTACGTAGGGCGGAAGAGGGGGGCGGAATGAATACTTAAGTACATTTGCTAATACCTTTAGTTCTTGAACTTATGTAATTTTGAATTAAGACTTTTACTTGAAACATCTGACGAGGGGATTGGCTATTTTTACTTAAGTAAAATACATTAGTGGTGTCACGACCTGCAGACTATGTCCTGAATTCAAACGGACCATTACGCAGGCGAGCTGCCGTTATAAAAAAGTGAAGAATTGTTTGAGCAGGGTCAAATAATTTGCGGTTCATAAAATCTTGCAACTCTCTCTTGCACAGATGTCCGGTTATGTTTCAACAGCTGGTGTTCGTACTCAGGTTTTAATTGCAGAAAGTCCTAAAGCAACATTGTGTGGACCTGTACAATACTGGGGGGTCATGATCTTATGGCTGATTGGTTGTTATCACAACACTTTTTTAGAATAAGGCTCATTCAGTTTCCAAACAACCTTAAAGTTCATAGTTTCACGTAAGTTGGGTGTATCAATATGTTTGGGTGTTTTCTAGATTACAAACAAAGAAGTTGCATATTTTGATGGGTGTCTTATTCACAAGAAGGGAAGTGAAATGCAGAAATTTTGTGGTGATGTGAGTGATAGTGCTGAAGAGGAGTAGAGGAGTTTTTGTTGGTTGGAGGTGAAGAAAGAGATGTATGTAAAGAGCACAGGTGGAAGCCTTTTCATCGAATCATCAGAGTCCAGAAGAAAGAGCTCGCTCGTCAGGATCTCCAGGTAACACATTTCATTCTTTGGTACTTTAATGTCTGTGTCCTGCTCTCTGTTACGTCAGTATTTCAGCATACTGTCACAGTTTTAAAGTTTTTAATGTATGTGGTTAAAATTCACAGTTATCCCAATGATGTATTTCAGGGGTAGTCAATTATAGTTTCAGGACGTTCGGATAAAAATGTTCACGTTCAGGTTCCGCATCTGCACTGTGTGAAGTCAATGACTCAAATCAAACAACGAAAACTCTGTTAATTTTTACCATTCAGTTCCTTCTGAATCCCTTGTCACATCAACATTAACGCTCCTCCTCCACAATCTAATATGATTCATTCCAACAGAAAATAAGTCTATATTTTCTGTCTGTTCTAACCAGAATGATGAATCTCTGTGTTTTCCTCGTCTGCCTCCTCTGGGGACGATGCTCAGCTGCCACTTAGTGGTAAGTATGATCTGAGTGATGCGGGACATCAGTCTCATGAATTTCTTTCTATTGTGTAAGGTACAATGTGTAATATTAGAAATATAATGACAGGAGGTAGGTCTGAGTTGTGGTGGAAAGTTACTTTCTGGCAGCAATTAGTTTGTATTGTGTGTGAGTGGGTTGTCATTTTTGAAACACTGATATCAGCTGAATATTTCAACAAATAAACCGTTACAGTTGTTAAATGTATTTTCAACTTGTGTCATTCACGAAATGTGGCTCTGCGTGGGAAAAGCGACTCAGTCCGACCGTTATAAGGACGCATTTGGAGCTGCCTCCAATGCCATAGATGGAACGGGACAACAACTACTACGATGGATCATGCACTTGCACAGTGGAAAGTCCAACCCTGGTGAGAGTGGACCTGCTGGACTCCTACATCATCACCTCCATCCCATCTCATAACAGAGGAGACAAACATCCGGCAGAGATCCAACATCGGCAACCTGGAACCAAGGCGTTGAATAACCCATGTGAGTAAAAAAAGCATCTTCCTCATCATCACCTCATCTCCCCTCTGCCCTGTTTAGCCCCGGTTGCTCCTGCATCCCGGGGCTGAGTCAGTTACAGCCACACGGCTGACCAAGCTAACGACAGTTAGCCGTTTACACTATCAATCTTCCATCAGGACAGTCTGTGAATCACAGTCGTGTAACAGTATTCCCGTGTCATCTCAGAGCGTACGTGCCCTCTTTCTTTTAGGGTTGGTCAAATTGTGACCTTGGGGCAAGCCACCTCACCAGACCTTCACTCCCGGTGGAGGGACGTTATGTGACTTTGGTCTACCTGGTTCAACTCCAGATCAAAGAGTACCTCACACTCTGTGAAGTGGAAGTCTAACGGGTACCGTGCCAAAACTGGTGAGAACTGGAGCTTTTACATAAATAAATGTGAACACTATGCAGAAGTCTCACTTATCTAAAGGCAAGACATTATGATAGAAACAATTCATGAATGATAAGAATCGTAATGAAGGGTGGTTAATCCTGCCTTCATAAGATCATGGAGGAATTAATAAAACCTACACATATCATGGTTTTTGTTGTCATGATAACCTCAAAGAGGTCCAGGTCTCAATGCTGATTTTGTGTTTCATTGTCAGGAGAGAACTTGGCGCTCCAAGAAAACGCCACACTCGCTGCCATCGATGGGAATGACGCCCGCAAGTGAACACGGCCCCTGAGTTCCGAGTCTGTGTGAGGTGGAGGTGTACGGCTCTCGTCGGATTAGGTCTTGTCTTGTGATATGATGTAGTTACTAGTGGAACAATTTGTGTCCAGTCACATCGATTACAATGAAACCATTAAATTGAATTAAATCACATAAAAAAAAAGTCTACGGTCCTTTCTGTTCATCTCTATTGGTCTATGGATTGCTAATGTTAACAGCCATCATAAGTACACTCAATTTAGTATCAAAATGGAACATAAACTCTGTCCATATAGCTGAGCGGACCTCATTATATTAGATTAGATATAATTTATCATCCCACCACAGGGAATTTCACTTGTTACAAGCAGCAGATATAGAACAACAAAGTAGAAGAGGCCAAAACCAAAAAAACAAAAAAACAGACAAATCTTAAACTACACAATACCACGAAAAAGTCCTGACAAGTACTGAGAGATAGATGACATGAATATATAGAGTTTGTAGTGAAAGTGACCATAGTGTAAGTAATTCTTGCAAAGAAAGTGCCCATAATATAATAACAGTGACCCGCGTTTACGCGGGGGATACGTTTCCAAAATAACCCGCGATAGTGAAATTCCGCGAAGTAAGTTTTGACAATTATTTATACATGTTTTAATAGTTTAAGGCGAAAACCCTAACCAAACACCTTTTTATACACCTTTTTTACATCACATTTGTACATACGCCCTTAAAAGGACCAGCAACACATGTGCGGTTTGTCTCCCGTAGCCAAGCAGGACGAAGAAGAACAATGCGCGTTCATACGTAAAGTACGCCTGTAAAAAAAAGAAAAAAGCATGCCAAATGGAACTGAAAAAAATCTGCGAAACAAGCGAGGTCCGTCGAAAGTGACCGCGATATAAGCGAGGGGATCACTGTAATAGTAATTTTGCAAGAAAGATATATACAATATAAGTTTACAATATTATAAGAAAACCATGACTAGAGAACAGTTTGGTTTGTGCTTTCAGTGTTCATGTCAGATATTTACTGTTTAAATTATAAAATGACCATGAAATATGCATCAGAGATTTAAAGGAAACATGCGAACTGAAATAACGGGCTGCTGGGTTGCCAGATATCAAACTACAGAGCTGTAGAAGCAAATGAAGTGGTCAGCCAGAGGTAATGTTAGATTGCTGCCAACTAAAGGCTCTCCAGGAGCAGAAACGTGGTAAAACACGGTAAATATTGGGATGCTTGAAAGATGAAGACAGCTTAGAGCCCAGAAGACCCAGGCATCTGGTTCCAATTTTCACTATGTCTCATTTTAAAAGAGTCATGATCCAGTTAATCAAAAACAGAAAAATAAAGTCTGAATTTTGTTTGTTTTGGATAAGTTGGCCTGTCATAAATAATCAAAAACAATACAATCGAAACATTCCCACAGCACTGCCCATGTACAACACATTCGAGTCTGGGTAGGATCGGCTGGGTCGAGACGACTCTTGGTGTATTTTGAATTTGCACTGCGTGCCAATTTTTTTTTAATAACTAGATATCAGGTTTACAGTTTAAGTTTACACATTGGTTTCCTCTGAGCCGGCAGAATATTCCACCCCAACGCCCTACCAGGGGGGGCTACGAAAGCTCAGTTGAGACTCCGACAGTTTGGCGAGGCTTCAGACCTAGGCATGCTCTTCGTTCCTGTTTGTTGGCAGCAGCGCCGGTCCCTGCTGCCACAATTTGCGCCCAACCCCCCCCCCGCCCCCGAGGCGAAACATTTCTCGTTGCGCCCTAACGGCCGCCCTTAGGTGCGATACCCGTCGCCCTGGATGCGCGTGCGCAGCCCACCCCCATCGGTCTGTCTCCGACCCCCCCCTCTGCCCTGCAACACTAACTGCCGCTCCACCCCCGCAGGGCGCGCCCGCATCCGCTAATTAATGGAGCGGATTCGAAAATTAACTACCGAGGGTTTTTGCTTTTTTTCCGTTCGGACGTTTCCGGCGTTTTTTGTCGCCCCCGACGAGAAAGTCGCCCTGGGCGGTGGGCGCCCACATTGCCCAGAGCTAGGACCGACCCCTGGTTGGCAGCACTGGAGTAAAACATAGCACGGGGGGGCCGGCGCCAAACTTGCAACAGACAGAAGGGGCCAGCGCTGAATGGGCTCGGCTCCTCCTTGAGCAGACAAAGGTGTTAAAGGAGAGTACCCCCCCTCAGGTATAATTATCCAGTTTGTCCACCATATTTTTAGGGGTCTTTTTCTCCACATCTTTTTCACCCTCGCAAATGTTGAAACTGACTTTCTTGTGCGAAAGAAAATAAAAACCTTGTCGGCCCGCAGAGTCTCGTTCATTCTGTCACAAGCAGCAGAGAATTTCTTCCACAAAACTAGCTGTCATTATGATACGAAAATAACGTTTCCACTCCCATTCACATCACTTTCTGTTAACGGCACCCACCCCCCCACAACATTTTACTGTCTGTGCCCCCTTCGGTTTGAGGGAAAGAGAGACCCATCCGCTATTTTAACAGCGAAGTCGAAGCTAGATCCGGTCTGTAAGGGAGCTGGGTAGATAAAGAAAACAAAGCTACAATACAATAAGGACAGAGTCATTTCAGTCCACCCAAGGATATTGTCTGATTTTAGGTGACAAGTCCAGGCTGCCTGTCCTGCAGGCTTCAGTTGCAAGTAGTAACTGTTCAGAATCACTTATATTGGTGTTACACGCACGCGTGCAATTAAGATGTATTCTGATACTTAGTGAATGATACATTATATGTTATTAGTGCTGTCCAAAATAACCGCGTTAATTTTGCGAGTAATTTTTAAAGAATTACAGCGTTAAAAAAATAACGGGCGGTCCGCCCCACATTGGCCCCACGCTAAAACAACCGGCCCTGCTTTGTAATAGTTTACGGGCAGATCTGGCTGCCCACATCCAATATGGGGAGACACGTTACGTAGTTCGGCAGCAACGACCAACTATGCTCAAATGAGGCGTCTGTGTGTCTATGATCTATCCTAACTAAAGGAGAGTCCTGCGTGCATATATTTCTATGATACTATCCTAACTAAAGGAGAGTCTTGCATATAGTCTATCGATAATTAGCCTAACAAGAGAGTCCTGTGGTACAGTATATGTCGATGATCTAGCCTAACTAAAGAGAGTCTATGTAGATATAGGTCTATGCTATCCTAACTAAGGAGAGTGATGTATAGTCGAGTCTATCCAACTAAAGGAGAGTCTAATGTATATAGTCTATGATTCTATCCTAACTAAAGGAGAGTCTGTGCATATATGTCTATGATCTTCCTAACTAAAGGGGAGAGTCACTGTGGTGTAAAGAATGGGATAAGGACGGACTTTTAGGGGGGAACATTTCAGTAAAAGTTGCTGCCGCAGAACAGGCTGCGTTGGACAAAAAACCAAGGCAATTTTGCACAAGTGTTTGCAAGCCGAATTAATTCCACAGAAGTAACAAACGCTTTACACATTCACCCTCAAAGCCAAAACCGCCAGTCTACACGTACAGGAGTGTGGCACCCTCAGTAATATTTCCTGTTCCTCATCGTTCTCTGGCTTACTTTTTTCGTTTGCAAACGTGCTATGTTGACCTTAAGCCAATAACATGAATGAATTTCATATACTTTAGCTGAGTTTATTCTGACTTAATTTGATGAGCATTTGACATAAATAAGAATATGGTCATTATAAGCTTTCAGCTCAGAAAAATGGCATTTTATTATTGAACATTTATTGAGTAGATTAAATCGCGATTAATTACGAAATGTTGTGATTATTAGGTTAATTTTTGTTTATCATTGACAGCCTATATTTATATGTGTGGCTCTCAATCACATTTCTCATATTTCTGTTATTGGGTTTTTTGCCTTCCCGTAGAAGACTCCACCTTGCGCAAGCCCTCCACTTGCATGAAAGTGCTGAGCAAATAATTCAACCGGGGGGAACTACAGAAAAAAAAATGGGAAACAGCATGAGGCGGGAATGAACAGAAGGGTGGTGTGCGGGACATGGGGCGGGGGGGGGGGAGGGTCCCGAAGCTACAACAAAATCGGAACGGCTTGAGAGCTAATAGTCAGATGGAAACTTTTCCGAAACTAATATTCAGATTGGAACTTTCCCAGCAACAACAACAGCTAAGGACAGAGTGAAGTAGAGACGGCCCCATCTGATAACAGTTTTTTATTAAACAAAGGAACAAAATTATTCATTAAAATTACAACGAAAACAAAAATTACAACTTTTATTAAAAATGGCAACAAAAGGAGTCAAGAGAATGTGCCAACATTTCAAAGAGAATCGTGGGGTGTAAGGACAGCAGGGTGTCACAGGGGCCGTCGAGCTATGATGGGCAAATGGTGGGGTGGTGGGCGCGGCCCAGC
>NC_040023.1:37251128-37265291 GCF_000972845.2 Larimichthys crocea
TTGTAAAATTATAAAATGACCATGAGAGTCATCAGAGAGTAGGAAACAGGCTGAACTAAAGACGTGAAGCTTGGGTTGCCAGATATCAAACGTACTACAAAACAACAGGCCGTGGAAAGCAATGAAGTGGAGCAGGCGGAGGTAATGTGTTAATTCCTTCTGTCTGCCAACCTAAAAAGCTCCATGAGCAGAAACGTGGTTAAAACACAGTAAATATTGGAGATGCTTTGAAAGATGAAGAAGCTTAAGAGCCCAGAAAGGAACCCAGAGCATCTGTTAATATTTTCACGATGGTCTCATTTTTTAAAACTCATTCCCAGTTGAATCAAAAGGAAACGGGCTTTGTGGGAGGACCCAACAAATGCCAGCACAACAGCAAGGGATACTGAATAATGTGTCTTTATTGAGGAACTCACAGCGCGATATGTCAGGTGAGAGAGAGGGAATAAGCCTGAGTTCAAGACCGGAGAGTCTGTGGCAACCGAACTGGAAAGCAGGGGGACATACTGCCTGGGAAACCTCCAACCGCCAGGGGAAACATGCAGACACAACAGAACCTGAGGCAGAACTCGTGGATCGGGGAAACGAAAAAAGAGCTGAGAGGTTATTTAACCACGGGGCGAGACAAGACGAAGCAGGTTCAGAGGCAGCAGGGTCGGCAACAGGAGACAGTCGCCTTGGACAAAAGTTGCTGGAAAGGACTCGCATGGACTCGAAGACAATCTTGTCAAAGAGTGTCTGGAGGTTGTTGCTTAAATGTACAGGTTTTTGGGATTTACTGAATGAGGACAGTGTGGAGGCGGGAGAAGCCATGGTGACTTGATGAGGAGGCGGGGCTGACGGTGAGTGGAAAGTTACTGGGTTGGCAGGTAAGGGGAAAAGCAAGCAGGGACCAGCGGAAGTGGATTGGTGACACAAAAGAACGAAAATAAGTCATGAACTTTGTATTTTTGGATAATTTATCACAAACATACATCAAAAACATTCCCAACCACAGACAATGCCCATGTTCAACGGATTCGAGTTTGGGGAGGAATCGGCCTGGGTCGAGAACGACTCTTGTGTATTTTGATTGCACTGCAGGGCCAGTTTAAACCGACCATATAGTCAGTGTTACTTAAGTCAACAGTGTTTTCCTTAGTTAGTAGAGCCGCCAGGATATCACATAGCACAGTATTTCCTACAGTTACTACTCGTACTTGCTACTCAACTAATAGTGTTTCGATATTTGTTTTCGAAATACGGTTACACACTTAGTTATGGAGGAGTGTAAAATCAGAAGTTGACACCCTCTCAATCGGGATTTTGCAGAGTGTAATAAAAAAGTGGTCCTTGAAACTGTTTTTTGAGACCACGTTTCCAAAGGATTTGTGGCGGAACTCCACTGCATTTTTACAATGGTTTTGTCTCGGGCTCGACAAAGAGGACATTGGCATTTTATTTCAACGACCGGGAATCCAGAACCACAAACTCCAGGGATATCACACCGTGTTTTCCCCATTAATCAACCTTTGATATCTAATTTTTTCCTACCAAATTTTTCCTACCACACGGCTTTCCTAATGAACTGAAACATATTTTTCTAACACTTAAGGCCGAAGAGTCAAACAATGGTGAGAAAACGCCTGAGACAACAGGTGTCAAAAAGTGGTTCCACAGTCTGTAGTTATAGAGCAAACATCTGCATGGACAGCAGAAAACTAAAGAAGAAAAAGAGATCATGAAACCATAATCAGCTGCAAATCTCCTCCAACAAATCAAACAAAGTATTTTTTAGAAAGCCATTCATTTTAAACAATAAATGATTGTGGACTGGTTTTTGTTACTTAATTAATTTATTTATTGGAACTCCAGTTTTGCTTTTCCAATATTTTGAGCCGGCGGACTGAGAAGCGGGCATAAAAACCCGTGCATTTGCCTGTGGCCGACGTGCTATGTGGGCCATATAAGTCCCGATATATAGTATAGTGATATATATTGAAAAAAATATTGGCGGACCGGCCCATAACAGTAGATCACACAGCCGCAAAACAACTGAACAACAGAACTCGGCAGAGTCGGACAACCACTGGCAAGTGCAGACTAATGTCGAAAAAGTAAAATGGACCATTATTGCAGGCGAGCTGCCTGTTATGGAAAACAAGTGAAGAGGATGTTTTGAGCAGGGTCAAAAATTTGGGGTTCTCAAACTCTTGGCACTCTCTCGTGCACAGATGGTCCGGATTAGTTGTTTCAAAGCGGATTTTCGGTTACTCAGTTTTAATTGCAGGAAAGTCCTTAAAGCAACAGATGTGGTGTGACCTGTACAATACGGTCCAATGATCCTATGGCTGATTGGGTGTTATCACAGCAACTGTAGTTTAGACGCTGACTTAGTTACAAACCTTTAAAAGCATCAGAATAAGGCATAATCACTCATTCAGTTTCCATAAACCGTAAAGTTCATAGTTCCAGCGTAAAGTTAGGTGGTATCAAATATGTTTGGGTGTTTTCTCAGATTACAAAACAGAGAAGTTTGATTTTTGAAGGGGTGTAGACAAAGCCTGTTTTTTTGACGTGTGTAATTACACTGGAGTAACAAGCTGGTTGCAAAATAACCAGAGTTGATAAGAGCGCACGAAGTCAATTTTCGTCTTAATAGCACAGCGAGTTGAGGTTGTTTACTACATTATACAACTGTTTGGGGAATGTTAAAAAAAATCATAACTGTTAAATTAACTGGCTTAGTTTTTCAGACAAAAGTAGTGCAGTAAAAAGTACGTTTCCCTCTGACAATGTGGTGGTGTAGAAGCAAGAAACAGCAGAAAATGGAAATTAACTAAAGGGAACATATTTCTTTTTTTGGCAAAAATCACTTTCCAGATCCTTGAACATCTAATGTTTTTTTAATATCCGTTTGTAATTCCGGTGGCGGTGTTGTTCCCAGTGTTAAAAGCAAACAACCACGTCCTATTTTTGCGATGAGCAGACTGTAATCGGATGTGAAAAGGAGCGCCCCTCAGTATAAATTCCAGGTGTCGTCCCATATTTAGGGCTATTTCTCCTCTTCACAATTCAAACCGCTCGCAAAAAATGTTTGAAGTGGACATTTTTTCTTTCAAAGAAATAAAACCTTCGTCGGCCGCAAGGGTCCTAGTTCATTCTTCAACCACAGCAGAGAAATTTTCCACAACACTAGCGTCATTAGTGATACGAAAAATAACATTTATTCTCATTCACCTTTCTGTTAACAACCGGCACCCCCCCACCCCACCCCCACACTTTTTACTGTCTGTGTCCCCCCGGTTTTGAGGAAAGAGAAACCCCTCGCTATTTTAAGCATGTCTGAAGCAGATCCAGTCCTAGGGAGCTGGGTAGATAAAGAAAACAAAGCTACAATACAATAAGGACAGCATCAGTTCAGGCCACGGATATTGTCCGATTTGAGTGACATGTCAGGCTGCCTGTCCATGCAGGCTTCTAGGACTGAAAGAATTAGCAAGTAGTAACTTTCAGAATTACTTTATTGATGTGTACACACACCTGGCAAATTAAGGTGATTCTGATACTTAGTAAATGAGTACAATGTATATTTATATTTGTGCTCTCAATCATATTTCTCATATTTCTGTTATTGTTTTTCTTCCCTAGACTCCATCTGGCAGCCCTCCACTTCAATGAAAGTGCTGAGCGTCCCTAAGCTACATCAGCTGGAGAGCTAATATTCAGATTGAACTTCCCAACAACAACAACAGCTAAGACAGTGAAAGTAGAACCCACCATCTGTAAGTTTTACAACCTTTTATTAAAAATGGCAATAAGTCAAAGAATGTGCCAACATTCAGGGCGGCGGACGGCGCATCCAGGGGCGCACGGGCGGCCGTGAGGGTGCACGAGAAAAAGTTCGCCTCGGGGGGCGGGGGGTTTTGCCCAGGGCGCAAATGTGGCCAGGACCGGCAATGCCAACATTTATTATACAAGTGAAAAATGGAAAGATAGATAATTTCACAAAGTATATTCATGTTTCTCTCCTATATTGTTTTATAGGTTATGTTGGACCTCATCTTCAAGAAGGCTTTTCTAGATTCTGGCCCATACGTGGATGAGGTGCTGAAGATCCTCATCCCTGAGGATCTTGCAGTCCAGTTTGCAAGACCAGGGAAGCAAGAGGTTGTAACTGGCTACGTGTCTAGGTTTAATCAAGGACCGGTCTGACCCTATGTAGCTTCCTTGAGTGTCTGGGGACTCCATATTCGTTGCACCACACAGCTGAGAAGTACCAGTCTGATTCTGTGGCCGAGAAATCCCCAACTACAGAGCTCCTGTAGGCCTAGTATCTGTAACAGCTAGAACAAAGTGTACGGTTGTGGAGAAAACATGTTGGCGGAGCTTGTATGTTACTGGTGTAAGGGGAATAGCTCAGCAATGTTACATACATTGCTTGCAATTAATTGCATTTATCTAAGTAGCTTTTCAATAGTGAGTACATAAACACACTACGGAGTAGTTAACCAGAGTTCAAACATATAAAAATATATAAAAACACATTACATAAACATACCATTCAGAAATATCTTTTTCTCTCCTCGCTTTTTGGACTTGTTTTGTTGCCTCTTCATGCTCAAAGTCTGACTCTAGTTTAAATATATCCTTTTGCAAAGCAATGTTTTCTCCGGCAGCCACCTCTCTCCCACATAAACTCAGGCAACGTGACGACGTCACTCCCATATGCACTGTTGGTACGTAGGGCAGAAGAGGGGGGCGGAATGAATACTTAAGTACATTTTGCTAATAATCCTTTAGTTCTTGAACTTATAGTAATTTTAAAAGTAAGACTTTTACTTGAAACATTCTGACAGAGGGATATTGCTATTTTTACTTAAGTAAAGTCACGACCTCTGCAGACTATGTCTGAATTCAAACGGACCATTACTGCAGGCGAGCTGCCGTTATAAAAAAGTGAAGAGGATTGTTTGAGCAGGGTCAAATAATTTGCGGTTCATAAACTCTTGCAACTCTCTCTTGCACAGATGTCCGGTTATGTTTCAACAGCTGGATGTTCGTTACTCAAGTTTTAATTGCAGAAAGTCCTTAAAGCAACATTGTGTGTGACCTGTACAATACTGGTCATGATCTTATGGCTGATTGGTGTTATCACAGCAACTTTAGTTATCGCTGACTTATTACAAACTTTAGCAATCAGAATAAGGCATAATCACTCATTCAGTTCCATAACACCTTAAAGTTCATAGTTCACGGTAAAGTTAGGTGTGTATCAAATATGTTTGGGTGTTTCTAGATTACAAAACAGAGAAGTTGCATTTTTGATGGGTGTGATGATGGGTGTCTTATTCACAAGAAGGGAAGTGAAATGCAGAAATTTGTGTGATGTGATTGGATATTGCTGAAGAGGAGTATGAGGAGTTTTGATTGGTTGGAGGTGAAGAAAGAGATGTATGTAAAGAGCACAGGTGGAAGCCTTTTCATCGAATCATCAGAGTCCATGAAGAAAGTGCTCGCTCTGTCAGGATCTCCAGGTAACACATTTCATTTCTTTGGTACTTTAATTTCTGTGTCCTGCTCTCTGTTACTTCAGTATTTCAGCATACTGTCAGCATTTTTAAAGTTTTTAATGTATGTGGTTAAAATTCACAGTTATCCCAATGATGTATTTCAGGGGTAGTCAATTATGGTTTCAGGAGGTTCGGATAATAATGCTCACGTTCAGGTTCCGCAGCATCATCATGTTTAAGTTGCATTATAATTTAGTTTACATTACAATTATTTTATATATATTGAAGCAGCATTGTCATTGTATCAACATCTGCACTGTGTGAAGTCAATGACTCAAATCAAACAATGAAAGCTCTGTTAATTTTTACCATTTCAATTCCTTCTGAATCTCCTTTGTCACATTCAACATTATTATCGCTCCTCCACAATTCTAATATGATTAATTTCCAACAGAATAAGAAGTCTATATTTTTTCTGTCTGTTCTAACCAGAATGATGAATCTCTGTGTTTTCCTCGTGCTGCTCCTCCTGGGGACGTGCTCAGCTGCCACTTATGGTAAGTATGATCTGAGTGTATGCGTGACATCAGTCTCATGAATTTCTTTCTATTGTGTAATAATGTACAATGTGTAAATACTAGAAACACAGTGACATGGATGTAGGTCTGGAGTTGTGGTGGAAAGTTACTTTCTGCCAGCATTAGTTGTATTGTGTTGAGTGTTGTCATTTGAAACACTGATATCAGCTGAATATTTCACAAATAAACCGTTACAGTTGTTAAATGTATTTCAACTTTGTCATTCACAGAAAATGTGGCTCTGCGTGGAAAAGCGACTCAGTCCGACCGTTATAATGACGCATTTGGAGCTGCCTCCAATGCCATAGATGGAAACCGTGACAACAACTACTACGATGGATCATGCACTTGCACAAGTGGAAAGTCCAACCCCTGGTGGAGAGTGGACCTGCTGGACTCCTACATCATCACCTCCATCACCATCTATAACAGAGGAGACAAACATCCGGCAAGGATCAACGGGCTGAAGATCCACATCGGCAACTCTTTGGAACACAATGGCTTGAATAACCCATTGTGAGTAAAAAAAAGCATCTTCCTCATCATCATCATCCTCATCTCCCCTCTGCCCCTGTTTAGCCCCGGTTGGCTCCTTGCATCCCGGGGCTGAGTCAGTTACAGCCACACTGCTGACCAAGCTAACGACAGTTAGCCGTTTACAACTTATCAATCTTTCCATCAGGACAGTCTGTGAATCATT
Organism: Larimichthys crocea; assembly: GCF_000972845.2. NCBI lineage: Eukaryota > Metazoa > Chordata > Actinopteri > Sciaenidae > Larimichthys > Larimichthys crocea. The sequence continues at coordinate 37,257,899 of NC_040023.1, forward strand.
TCAGTCGTGTAACGTTATTCCCTGTTCATCTCAGAGGCTGTACTGCTTTCTCTTTCTTTTAGGGTTGGTCAAATTGTTGACCTTTGTGGCAAGCCAACCTTCACCAAGACCTTCACTCCTCATGTGGAGGGACGTTATGTGACTTTGGTTCTACCTGGTTCAACTCCAGATTCAAAGAAGTACCTCACACTCTGTGAAGTGGAAGTCTACGGGTACCGTGCCAAAACTGGTGAGAACTTGAGCTTTTACATAAATAAATGTGAACACTATGCAGAAAGTCTCACTTTATCTAAAGGCAAGACATTATGATAGAAACAATTACATGAATGATAAGAATCGTATTATGAAGGGTGGTTAATCCTGCCTTCTTATAAGAGTCATAGGAGAATTAATAAAACCTACAACATATCATGGTTTTGTTGTCATGATAACCTCAAAGAGGTCCAGGTCTCAATGCTGATTTTTGTGTTTCATTGTCAGGAGAGAACTTGGCGCTCCAAGAAAACGCCACACTCGCTGCCATCGATGGGAATGACGACCGCAAGTGAACACGGCCCCTGAGTTCCTGAGTCTATGTGAGGTGGAGGTGTACGGCTCTCGTCTGGATTAGGTCTTGTCTTGTGATATGATGTAGTTACTAGTGGCACAATTTGTGTCCAGTCACATCGATTACAATGAAACCATTAAATTGAATTAAATCAGCATAAAAAAAAGTCTACTGTCCTTTTCATGTTCATCTCTATTGGTCTATGCATTGCTAATGTTAACAGCCATCATAAGTACACTCAATTTATTATCAAAATGGGACATAAACTCTGTCCATATAGCTGAGCGACCTCAGTTATATATTAGATTAGATATAATTTATTCATCCCACCACAGGGAAATTCACTTGTTACAGCAGCAAGATATAGAAACAAAAGTAGAAGAGGCCAAAACAAAAAAAAAAAAAAACAAAAAACAGACAAATATCTAAACTACACAATAACCACGAAAAAGTACTGACAAGTACTGAGGATGAGAGTGACATGATATATAGAGTATTGTAGTGTAAAGTGACCATAGTGTAAGTAATCTTGCAAAGAAAGTGACCATAATATAAATACAGTGAACCCTCGTTTATCGCGGGGGATACGTTCCAAAAATAACCCGCGATAGGTGAAATCCGCGAAGTGAGTTTTACAATTATTATACATGTTTTAAGGCCGTAAAACCCCTAACCACACACTTTTATACACCTTTTTACACACATTTTGTACAGTACTCCCTTAAACAGGACACAGAACACATGTGCGGTTCTCCCTTAGCCAATCAGGACGCAGAACACAATGCGCGTTCATACTGTACAGTACGCTGTAAAAAAAAAGAAAGCATGCAAAATGAGACTGAAAAAAATCTGCGAAACAGCGAGTCCGCGAAAAGTGAACCGCGATATAGCGAGGGATCACTGTAATAGTATTATTGCAAGAAATATAGTACAATATAGTTACATATTATAAGAACCATGACTATGAACATTTGTCTGTGCTTTCAGTGTTCATGTCAGATATTTACTGTTTTAAATTATAAAATGACCATGAAATGTCATCAGAGATTAAGGAAACATGCTGAACTGAAATACGTGCTGCTTGGGTTGCCAGATATCAAACGTACTAGAGCTGTAGAAGCAAATGAAGTGGATCAGCAGAGGTAATGTTAGATTCTGCCAAGCTAAAAGGCTCCATGAGCAGAAACGTGGTAAAACACGGTAAATATTGGAGATGCTTTGAAAGATGAAGACAGCTTAGAGCCCAGAAGGACCCAGAGCATCTGTTCAATATTTCACTATGTCTCATTTTAAAAGTCATTTCCAGTGAATCAAAAGACAGAAAATAAAGTCATGAATTTTGTTTTTTGGATAATTTAGGCTGTCATAAATAATCAAAAACATACATCGAAACATTCCCACACACTGCCCATGTCAACACTTCGAGTCTGGGGAGGATCGGCTGGGTCGAGACGACTCTTGTGTATTTTGAATTTGCACTGCAGTGCCAATTTTTAATAACCAGATATCAGTGTTACATGTAAAGTTACACATTGTTCCTTGAGCCTGCAGATATCCATAGTGTGAGAATGTGTACTAAGGTTCAATCATATATTGTGTGTTAAGTGTTAATTGGTGTGTGTGTGTGTTAATTCTTTTGTGTGTGTTAATTCTTTTATGTGTGTGTTAATTCTTTTGTGTGTGTTAATTCTTTTGTGTGTGTTAATTCTTTTGTGTGTGTTAATTCTTTTGTGTGAACAACAAGTTAGTATAATGATGTGCGTGTATTGCAAAATGTTGAAGGGTAGGGGGCAGTTGAAAGGATCATGTGCACTTACATGTGAGAAGAAAGCAGTCTAACTGTCAGTTATGCAAACCACACTTAATCTCAATAACGCTCCGCTCAGCTTGCTATATCTTGTTTTACCATATATGCAGTGAAACATGCATTAATCTACACTCTACTGAAAGGTAACGCCTGCTTTTGTGTGTTTAATAAAACGAGCCAGAACTGTTGGAGTTCAGAACTCAGCTGGGTGCGATGGTGAACGGACTGTGGAGTCTGTCAAAGCTGTGTTCTCCCTCTTGCAACAGGTGAAACTGAAGTACTTGTCTTTGTCTTCTTTAAACTCAATATCTCTCTGCTATACATCAGGTCTACAGAAAGTCATGATCTTATGGCTGATTGGTGTTATCACAGCAACTTTAGTTATCGCTGACTTATTATAAACTGTAGCAATCAGAATAAGGCATAATCACTCATTCAGTTCCATAACACCTTAAAGTTCATATTTCACGGTAAAGTTAGGTGTGTAGTCAAATATGTTTGCGGATTCTCAGATTACAAAACAGAGAAGTTGCATTTTTGATGGGTGTGAGACATAAGCCTGTTTGACTTAACAAGCTGTTGCAAAATAACCAGAGTTGATGAGAGCGCATTAACTGCAAATTATTCGTCTTAATATCACAGCTGGTTGAGGTTGTTTACTACATTATACACTGTTGGGGAATGTTAAATCATAACTTGTAAATTAACTGCTAGTTTTCAGACAAAAGTAGTGCAGTAAAAAGTATGTTTCCCTCTGACATGTGGTGGTGTAGAAGCATGAAACAGCATAAAATGGAAATTACCTTAAAGGGGACATATTCTGCAAAAATCACTTTTCCAGCTCTTTAACACTAATGTTTTTAATTCCGGTGCGTACAAACCCCCCAGTGTTAAAAACAACAACCGCGTCCATTTTACGTGAGCAGCTGTATCTGCAGCCCCGTCTTGCAGCTTGTCTCTGAGTGCACCAGTCAGATTCCACTCCGGTTGGGATGTAAAAAGCTTTTAGACCCACTTCCTGATCTCTCCAGCAGAGGCCAACACCCAGTCTCCACCCGCCACGCCCCACGGTGCAAAGCTCAGGTGAAGCTCCGACAGTTGGGCGAGGCTCAGACCTAGGCATGCTCGTTGCTCTGTTGTTGGCAGCACTGGAGTAAAACATAGCAACGGGGGGCCGGCGCCAATACTTGCAGCAGACAGAAAGGGCCGCGCTGATGGGCGTCTCCTTGAGCAGACAAAGGGATGTGAAAGGAGTCGCCCCTCAGGTAGAAATATCTAGGTGTCCCCATATTTTAGGGTCTTTTCTCCATCTTTCACCGCTCGCATGTTGAACTGACCTTTTCTTTGCAAAGAAAATAAAAACCTTGTCGGCCGGCAGAAGTCTCTAATTCATTCTTCACCAGCAGCAGAGAAATTTCCACAACAGTAGTTGTCATTAGTGATACGAAAATAATAGAATAGAATAGATAGAATAGATCTTTATTGTCATTGTCACAGGTACAACGAAATTGAAAGTGCTTCTAGTCAGTCAGTGCAACATAATTAAAAACATAACGTTAAAATGACTAGTACATGTAAAAATAACTAGAATAAATAAGAGTAAAAATACCTGAGACATTAAAATGTACTAAAATAAATAAAATTAAACATATGCTAAAATCAAAATAAATACTAAATATGCTAAAAGGAGCATACACACAATAAGTAAAACAATAAAACAACGTGCACATCATTTTTTGGCAGCATTTAAAATGACTATTGCATTTGGATAAAAACTGTGTTTAAATCTATTTGTCCTTGCACCAATGGCCCTGTATCGTTTGCCTGACAGCAGCATTACAAACAGGGGGTGACCAGGGTGTGAAGTGTCCCTTATGATGTTCTGGGCTTTCTTCAGACAACGGGGTCTGTGTAGGTCTTCCAGTGCTGGGAGAGGGCAGCCGACAGTCCTTTGGGCGTTGTTGATGACCCTCTGGAGCATTTTTCTCTGAGCCACTGTACTGCTGGTGTACCAAATGCATACGCAGTAGTTGAGTATGCTTTCGATGGAGGCTCGGTAGAAGGACACCAGCAGTCTTTGTGTGATGTTATTCTTCCTGAGTATTCTCAGGAAGTACATTCTTTAGTAGCTCAGAGGTGTAATAACAGAAAAATGGGAGAAGATGATTGAGAGCACAAATATAAATCTACATATGTACCTCATTCACTAAGTCTCAGGAACCACCTTTAATTTGGCCAGGTGTGTGTACACACACACACTAACTGTCCAAAAACATATATTGAGAGCAAACAACATTGTAAAACAGAGTCAGATTTTTTTCCTTGTTGTACACACACCTGGCCAATAAAGTGATTCTGAAAGTTACTACTTGCTAATTCTTTCAGTCCTAGAAGATCTTCATGGACAGGCGCCTGACATGTCACTAAAAATCTGGACAATAATCGTGGACTCTGAACAGTATTCTTTTTGTTTGTTTTGTCTCATCGTTGTTGGGCGAATAAGATTACAAAGCCGAAAAATCACTACTCAGTATCGGCATAAGGCCATTGTGGGGGTGTACAGTTGTAACCCCAAGAGTTTCCCCGCCCTGCAACAAAAATCCCGGCGTGAAATAGCGGAGAGGCGTTCCGGCTCTCCGTGGATCACCATCCACTGGGAGGATGGCGAGGGGCCGTAGAGGAGAGGAAGCAAAAAGCGCTGGGAGCCCTCGCTAGCTAGGCTACGGAGGCGGGCCACTGACTGAACCACCGCTCCCCAGCTATACCTCTCGAATACCAGATCTCTGGCGAAACAAGATGGATGAGCTGAGGTACAGACGGAGTCGTGGGTGAACAACTACGTCAAGGATGTATTGATTTTGGTAAATCACTGAGACCTGGCTCCACAAACACACATCCCGGACTCTTTTGCTATTGCATTGCTATCAGGTACACTACACAGCGGAATGATCGTTACAGTGAACCTCCGTACGACCGAGGAGGGGGCTCTGTGTGTACGTCAACAGCTGGTTGTACCGGGACACAGAAAAAACAAAAAAAACTGATATGGAGAGTCACTGTTCACCAGACGTGGAATACCCGACTTGTTAAATGCAAGTCCATTACCTTCCGAGAGCGTTCACTGTTTCTAATAACAGCTGTGTATATCCCACCGACGCTAGATGCTAAATCAAGCTATCGTACCTTTTGCTTTACAAACATTAGCAACAAGCAGGAGATTGTACCCGGACGCTGTGCAGATTTCTAGCAGGGGATTACAATTCATGTGGATTAAAAGCGGCAGACTCCCAGTTTCCACCAGCATGTAATGTGTTGCTACTAGGGGAGACAAAAACTTGGACAAGTGTACTCGAACATCAAACAGGGCTTCAGGCGCCAGGGACCATACCAAACCTGGTCAGGTCCGACAACCTGTCCTTCTTTTAATCCCTGCATATGCCCCCCTCAAGAAATCTGCCCCAACCTCACTAAGACTGTTACCATCTGGCCAGATGGGGGCCTTCCCAGCAGCTACAGGACTGTCTTTGCTTACGCCAACTGGGAGGTTTTGAAAAAACATTCAGAACCTGGACTTGTCACGGTACAGTGTACTGTGCTATCTCAAGAAACTGCATAGACACTGTCACAGTGGTCAAACACAGCGGGCTCTACCCCAACCAGACAGCCCCTGGATGACCGGGAAAGGTGCAAGAAGACGAAGCTACTGAGGGAGAGGGAGGAACACGGCCTTCAGGTCCGGCAACGGACCTCTACAGCACAAGCCCGAGCCAACCTGAAGAGCGCATGTAAGGCGGCCCAAGCAGACTACAAGTAGGAGGACTCTGAGAACACCCTGGACAGTAACAACGAGATCCGGCAGTGTTGGCAGTGGCGTCCAGCAGCTCACCAACTCAGAACCAACCGTGGAAGCGCTGATTGTGTACCTGCGTTGGCCAGAGGAGCTGAACGCGTCTTCTTTCTCGGTTCGATTGTCACAGCACCAGTTGGAGCACAGCTAACCACACACAGCCCACACACACAACCCCTCACGCTTAGGAACAGGAAGTTGAGGGCGCACCCGCGGCGGTGATCAATGAAGCGGCTGGTCCGGATTGCGTTCCCATGACGGTGTGCTGAGGAGTTGTTGCAACCGCGTGACGGAGTCTTCAAAAGGATCTTAAAACCCATCCCTGGCCAGGTCCTCTGTTCCACCTCTGATCCTGGAGGTCCCCACCATAGCTACCCTGCCCCAAAAAGCCAAACTCACAGCCTGCAACGAACTACAACAGACCGTGGGGCACTCACTCCAGTGGTCCATGTAATTGCATTGAGAAACGGGTTCGCAGTCATCATAACACAGACCCTGCCCCGCAGCCAGTGTCCAACCGAGTTTGCCTTACAGAGCGAAGCAGATCCACGGGACGAGCAGTGCAAACAGCACTCCATGCTGCACTTCACCACTTGAGCAGCAGGGGAGCTATTTGGATGCTTCTTGCGTGGTGATTGAAGACGAGCTCAGCTTCAAACACCATCCATAGTCCAACAAGCTGGCGTCAAGCTGGGGACCCTCGGCTGCTCCCCTAGGCCACATCAGTGCTTCAGCAGCTTTCCGTACTGGACGCCAGGACAAGAGATCAGAGTGGGTCACCATACAGTCACGGCCTTAGCCTCAGCCACTGGCTTCCCCCCAGGGCCTGTGTGTTGGACCCCTGCTGTTCTCCGTCATGGAACAGCCATGACTGAAACCCCTGTCCTCACAGCAAACACCATGTGTGAAGTTTGCAGCCGACGACACCCACGCAGTGGTGGGCTAATGCTCCGCGGGCGGGATGGAGGGTGAGTCCGCTCTATAAGAGAAGAGGGGAGCGCTGTTGGCTTGGAGCGACAGCCAACAACCGATCATTCTGCAATACTGCAAAAACCAAAAGAACTCTAATGACTACAGTGAGGAAGAAAGACTTTGTGGTCCCACCGCTGCTCATCAACGGGGACAGTGTGGAGAGGGTGGCAGATTCTGCTACCTGGGAGTCCACTACAGGACGTCTTTCCTGGAGCGTGAA
>NC_040023.1:37265391-37271646 GCF_000972845.2 Larimichthys crocea
TCTGTGTTTTGTCTTCGTCTCCTCGCTTCTCTGTCCGTCGGCCACCACTGCTGTCTGGTCAGGAGCAGCCGTAGCCGAAGGCTTCCACTTCCGACGACACCGCAGTAGCTCAGACGAGGGAGGAGGATAGACAAGAACACTGGATTCTCCAGCACCCATCAGTGAGAACCTTCATCTGATGATTTTTTTTTTTTTGTAGTTATCGCGAGTGACGATTTCCACTTCAAGATGCAGACAGAGCGTTGGCTGGCCGAGGTTACTTTAATATGTTGGGAGAACTGGTGGAGGGAGGCAGAGATCAGCAGCGAGTTATTGCTAAAAAAAACATAACCAGTACCACATTTTGGATTTTTAGAACTTACGGGAAAATCCATGTTAGCGTTTTTCACCCCTGAGCTAAGAAAACTGTTGTTATTCCTTATAATCATGTTTCTAAACAGTGCTTTAATTGACATAATTCATTTATGCCAACAGCCTTTCTGCTAATGACCTCCTAATGAAGGCCTGTGGAGACGGCACGGCTCACAAGAAGTTCATTCATAAAGTTCTCTGAGTTCTAATTTCCGTTTGAACTGTCAGTAAAAAAAAACACAATAGCGAAGTTTGTAAAGAAGTGTAAAAATCTAAACCCGGAATTACATTTTCTCATGCGTTTCTGTCGTTTCTCTAGCGGAGCCAGGCACGGTTGACCATGAGCGCCCAAGTTCAGCCAGGCTTAGCAGCAGCAGCGTGAGGCGAGTTCCATGCCAAGACGCAAGAAGAGCCAGACCAGCAACTCCACCCAACCTGCCAGTAGCTGATGCCGAGAGCTGAGAGGCGGAGGGAGGGGAGGGTACGGCGAGGACTCTCAGAGGAGACAAGAGGGACAAAAGAAAAGATCTACTGGACGATCGACGAGGTTGATGTTGATGACGGTCTGAACGTCGGAAGGAACGAAACCCAAAACCGAAGAAAAAAAGAACGCCAGTGGGACGCCGTGATCCTGTGTGGAGAACGGGTGAAGCAGACCATTCACCCAAGACAAAGCGGAAAACATAGAACAATGAAGAGGAAGAGAGAGTGATTTCACCTGCGACAGAGAGTCCGGAGGAGGACTGCTGAGCTGCACTGACACACAAGTAAAGAAGACGAAGAAGAAAAAGAACTCCTCTAAACATGCCAGTGAGACCTGCCGCGGCAGAGCAGTGTAAACGACAACAGAGTCCCGCCAGTCGGGGCGGTTCAGGGACCCGCGCTCCAAAAACCAAGAATAACACCTCCTGCTGTTTTGTTTGAGGACAGTAAAAGCAGCAAAGGAAAAAAATGCAAAAAGGGACAAAAGTTCAATAGATGACATTTTAAACAATGAGGTGCTTCCGCCCAAAAGAAGAAAACGAAGAAACTCAAGAGTCGTGTTTGATTGAAACGCTTCGGACGTTGCATGAACCGGTTTAAAATGCTGTTTAGAGGGGAAATTACATCAGCCAGACACGACCTAAATTGAGGAGTGCTCTCTTTTTTGATTTGACATTTGACCTGTAAATGAATTGAGATGTCTTCTGTTGTTTGGGATGTATTTACTAGTAAATCAAAACCAGTTACAAGGTTGATGACATCAAAAACTCTTGTGCCTCTTCTGCCTGTTAAACCACCTCACCGTGTGTCATTGAAAATAGATTTTTCTTAGTCGACATCTGAAACTGTTGGAACTTCGGGTTTGCGGATTTCAAGTGGGACTGAATTAACACCGGTTTGTTTTGATGTTTGGTGGCGATGTAAACCTTTTAAGAATGTTCCAACATGAACATTGTGTTGTTGCTATTCAGCTCAGCTCTTTAGTCTGATGCCAAAAACTCTCTCTGCTTGATACAGTGAAACCCAAAAACCCAAAGTCCAAAAATCAAAGGTCCGTGTTGACATTTTTCGATTTGGGACATCTCATAGACTAGATGTGGTGCCGATTTCACTTGCCTTTAATGCCCAAATAATGTGGATTAAGCCTTTAGTGGAAAACTTTAATCACACCGTCACGAAATGGTGTAGTTTCATTATTTTCATAAAAGGAGACAGAACAGAAGTTCACATGATTATGAAGTACTTTATTGCCTGAAATCCTGAATTTTATATGCAAATTTAAACGTGCAACATCAAATTTCACGTGTGTGATTCTTTCAGATGTACAGATTTATGTTTCTTATCCTTTAAGGGACGAATCAAAGAACTACTAAAAAACTTTAATGGAACTTTACCAAAAATTAAAAACCAAACACATTCTAATTTAATTAAAATCAAACATGATCATTTTTTGATGAACTTCCGAAAATTAGACTTACATGAAAGCCGATTATTGTTCCTAAAACTTAGCTGCTTCTCTCAAAAGAGGGAGACCAACAGCGACCATGTCAGACCGCCAGATAATTCATTAGACAAACCCAATGTCAGACAAACTACATATGTTATGTACAACACATCCAGTACTTAGTGTGGGGTTGGATGCTGTAGGTGCAAAAACTTAAAAAACGTGTATCATAACAACTATGGCTAACCTAAACAAATTCAAAATCAAACGTTGAGTCTTGTTGAAATTATTTGATTCACTTGCTGTGTCCTGTGCGGTCCCCCTCCCACTTTGTTATGATCCTGGATTGAGCCCACAGTTGTTAAAGGTTAGTTTCCCACATGTTTCCTATGTGTTGTTTCACAGTTTTGACGTTTTCTGTCATCTACATGTACAAAGTAACAAAACTGAAGAAAAAAAGTGAATGGGAAGGTTTGTCCAAACATTTTATGTTGTTGCATACAGCACCGTTCATAGCGTCCTTCATAGATGAGCTCAAAAAGTTTCAAACACACACACAAAATCTACAGGACAAAAGTAGAGGAAGTATTATATAAAAACAGTTCAGGTAAAAAACAAATAATAGTGTGAAAACAAAGATGGGAAATGAATGAACTGTGGATTAAAGAACAGAGGAACTTTACTACAACCGGTGACAAAACATAATGACGCACATGACTTACAAACAATTGCCCCTAAACTTCTCTATCTTTGTCGGCCACAACCACCATTTGGACACACTGGTCTTTATGTACAGTATGGAGCAACTCAGCGACAACACACGCCCGATTGCCAAGTCAACAGTTGCTTAAAAGATTCTGACACATTGGGTCGGCAGAAGGAAAGACCTGAGCTTGATTACATGACTTATCATTAATAATATTACATTGAATACACATTGCAGGTCCTTCCCCTTATTGCTCGGACTTATTTTGAAGCAACCTCGGTGGATGTTTGAGGAACTGCAGTTTTTGGGCACTATTATCCACCTAGAGTTTTGTCGATAAAGATGTTACTGGCTATTAAAATCCCCCAAAAATGGAAAATTCATCGCAGAGATTGTTTGGCCCTTTTTTTAGAACATATATAGCAGATGGCACTATTTTTAACTTATTTTTAAGGTGGAAATCTGAATCACTCCACCAAGCACATTGCTGAATGGCCTGCTTCACGGGCCCCCAGTGTGACTTCACTGCCCGCACTGTCTATATTTACGCCCCTGCTAATAGATATTGTCTTGTTTTGTCATCATTTCTTAGAGTTACATGTTTTACAGCTTCATTCAAACTAGATTTCTGTTCCAAAAGACACCAAAAACACCTAAAAATATACATAATCACACAACTTTGTATACAACACAGTACAGGTAGACAAAATGATCCAATTTTCCTGTTTTGGAAAAAATATTTTGTACCCAACATGAAGACTGCAGTAACTAATTAGGCCATATCACAGGGTCCATCTCACAGATGAATCTGTTCTGCATTATACAGTCTGCTGTGTCCCAGCTGGCTGAAGGATTTTTTTTGGGGATCACCATCACACATGGACCAGGGGTACCAATGTCCTGTTCCTGCAACCAGTACCTTCAATCACAGAACATGAACATATCGGTAACCTTAATAACACATCTGCTGTGAGAAGATCGTTATTCAACGAAGTGTAACATTAACTAGTTTATTTGTTTATTTCAAAAATGAAAAGTTCATTCTCTGTATTTGAAACAAGCGTCTCAGAGAACATGCATCAGCTTTTCTGGAGCTTTCTGATGGAATCACACACAATTTTCTCAACTATTTGCCCAGTTGTCCTGGAATTGCATTGTTCAGACTGTCATCATTTCTGAGCCTTTTAAGAACTAAGTGTGTGAAGTTGCAATTGGCACCTTGCATGGTAATCAATGCCATCAGTGTATGAATGTGATGTGTAGTATAAAAGCCTTGAGTGGCCAGACTAGACACTTCTTGGAGTCTCTGCAGGTTGTCTATCAGCTGACTTTAATACTCATACTCTCTCACAAGGCTGAGATAAATAAATTCAAATATTTAGTAAAAAAATTATTCTTACTTTAGAGTGTCAATACGTCCATTAATCCAGAGCCACTTTTGGTCATCAGAAGATTCATTAGGATCTTTATATAAGCCAATCCAGTATCCATGGAATTTGTCATAATAGAATTGGCTGTGATTACTGATGAACTTCTGTAAGTCACGACAGGTCAAATATGTTAAAGTTAAAGTCACAGGTTAAAGTTGCAATGTAAAAATCTGAATTTTAAAACTGAATAACTCACCTGTTCTTCCAGACTATCAATAACAACCAGATCTGCATTGGAATTCTGACACTGCTTTCGGCTCTCATCCCACGTCAGCCAAGGAGAGTCTCTGAGGTCAATCAGGTAGCACTTTTCCTGGAACAGAATCCAGTTTTCCTTACACAGCCGACACTCTAAAAACAGAAACAGAACAGGAGCAGATGTTATTTGAAGTGCTAAATTGGGCTTAAATTTAAGGTCAACTGTGAATGAAAAGTTAATTTTACACAATTAGAAAATCCTGTTGTTGATAGCAACCATCACTGTCACCGTTACATATGAACAGATATAGTTAGACAGATGAAGAGCATGTCTGAGCGGGCTTTAGTTGCATGCTGGTAAACAGTCCATATGGAAAGCAACACAGGTGGAGTATATGCAGTCTCTCATGTGATGACGAGCTTTTTATCAGCTTTTTGACATTTACCTGCATTCATATACGTGCCCCGTAGCGCCAAATTTTGTAATAATCTGCCACATTTTGTAATACAGTTCTTGAACACAACTTTGTCGCATTTTGTAATAAGCTGTTACATATTGCCCTTTTTTTTTTTTTAAGATTTTTTTTTTTGGCCTTTTATGATAGGACAGCTGAAGATAGAAAGGAAGCAGGGGGGAGTGACACGCAGTAAATGGCCGTCCGATGCGGGAGTCGAACCGGGGCCAGCTGCAGCGAGGACTATAGCCTCCACACACGGGGCGGCTGCTTAACCCACTACGCAACCGACCGCCCCGCATATTGCACTTTTTTATGATGAAAGGAAAGAATAGCAAGTGGATGAGGGCCTGGGTTGTGTTGAGGCACATGGCCTATTATATGGACATTTCACAATTATATGGGCATTTTTTTGGAAGAAATAGTAACTCATGTTTTGCGACTTGAAAGAAAGAAAGAGAGAAGAAGTAAATAAAGACATGATTTAAAGATATGATGTAAAGTGTGGAAGTGTCTGTTGTACATAGTTTAGTCATTTTCAGGCTGATTATCTTTTATTGTACATAAATAGAAGTTTGTTTTTCTACTGTTGCCACTAGAGAAGTACCACTAGTTTTATTACAAAATGTGGCAGATTATTACGAAATGCTTACATAATGTAGTGCTACATGCCCTCATTGATCATTATCCGTTGATACTTTTTTCAATATAGCTGTTTTTGTAGTTGTTGATTTATGATTTAGGTTTTATGCAGTTTGCTGGGAATCAAGCTAATAGTGCTCAGATATAGACAGATGCACTTACTCTTTTCTGGGCAGTATTCATTTACTGGAAAGTTGTCATATTTCAGGATGGTGTTCAGGGTCCAGTTGAAGTTGTCGTTGATTCTGCTCAGCTCGTCTGTCTTTGTCTGTAAGATGCTCCTCGCCATGATCAGCTGCTGATTTTCTGCCATGAGGTTGCTGAGATTTGCCTCCTGTTCGTCCACTATCACACTCACTACGACGAAGATGAGAGGCAGACAGTCAGTCAGTCTCTGTTGGTCTAAATGTGACATGAGCTGCTATTTCTTTATTTCAATAGACAATAGAGCGTGTTGAAATGAAACTCACTGTAGATGACGGCAGTGATGGTCCCCGTCAGGAAGACACAGAGTATCCCCAAACACACAGCCAACGCACAGAGGCG
>NC_040023.1:37271656-37280328 GCF_000972845.2 Larimichthys crocea
TAGCCTCCACACACGGGGCGGCTGCTTAACCCACTACGCAACCGACCGCCCCGCATATTGCACTTTTTTATGATGAAAGGAAAGAATAGCAAGTGGATGAGGGCCTGGGTTGTGTTGAGGCACATGGCCTATTATATGGACATTTCACAATTATATGGACATTTTTTGGAAGAAATAGTAACTCATGTTTTGCGACTTGAAAGAAAGAAAGAGAGAAGAAGGAAATAAAGACATGATTTAAAGATATGATGTAAAGCATGGAAGTGTCTGTTGTACATAGTTTAGTCATTTTCAGGCTGATTATCTTTTATTGTTCATAAATACCGGTTGTTTTAAGAGAAGTTTATGTTTTTCTACTGTTGCCATTAGAGAAGTTGTTTTAGTTTTATTACAAAATGCTTACATAATGTAGCGCTACATGCCCTCATTGATCATTATCCGTTGATACTTTTTTAATATAGCTGTTTTTGTAGTTGTTGATTTATGATTTAGGTTTTATGCAGTTTGCTGGGAATCAAGATAATAGTGTTCAGATATAGACAGATGCACTTACTCTTTTCTGGGCAGTTTTTCTTTACTGGAAAGTTGTCAAAATTCAGGATGGTGTTCAGGGTCCAGTTGAACTTGTCATTGATTCTGCTCAGCTTGTCTGTCTCTGTCTGTAAGATGCTCCTCGCCACGATCAGCTGCTGATTTTCTGCCGTGAGGTTGGTGAGATTTGCCTTCTGTTCGTCCACTATCACACTCAGCTTGTCTGTCTCTGTCTGTAAGATGCTCCTCGCCACGATCAGCTGCTGATTTTCTGCCGTGAGGTTGGTGAGATTTGCCTTCTGTTCGTCCACTATCACACTCAGCTTGTCTGTCTCTGTCTGTAAGATGCTCCTCGCCACGATCAGCTGCTGATTTTCTGCCGTGAGGTTGGTGAGATTTGCCTTCTGTTCGTCCACTATCATGCTCAGCTCGTCTGTCTTTGTCTGTAAGATGTTCCTTGCCACGATCAGCTGCTGATTTTCTGCCGTGATGTTGCTGAGCTTTGCCTCCTGTTTGTCCACTATCACACTCACTAAGACAAAGATGAGAGGCAGACAGTCAGTCAGTCGATTAGTGGTGTTTGGTGTACATCAGAGAAGTTTTTTTCCATAAGCCTGCATGCTTTTCAGGTCAGATTGGATCATAAAACACAAAACAAAACTATAAATCAGAAATAAAAAGTAAAATTGAGTTTAAAAAAGTATATATTGTATTTTTTTCTGTTGGTAGAAGACACCCTGAGCAGACTCTGTTGGTCTAAATGTGACATGAGCTGCTATTTCTTTATTTCAATAGACAATAGAGCGTGTTGAAATAAAACTCACTGTAGATGACGGCAGTGATGGTCCCCACCAGGAAGACACAGAGTATCCCCAAACACACAGCCAACGCCCCGAGGCGAGGGTGTGCTTCCTCTTTACTATCTGCTTCTGGTGACAAAACTCATATTAAAATCAGTATTGTAGTTATAATTAAGTGATCTGTTATCAACTTTATCATGGTTGCATGGAGTGAACCACTGGAACTTATTTGTTATGACCAATATTTATTGTAACATACTCTTATAATCACTTTTGTGATGATTAATGAAAAATATTGATGTTTTGATGTTGTGAATAATTGTTTTTAACAGTATAGACCACGTATTGTTACCAAATATGTGTATTTTAACTAAGAAACAAATCAAACAACATATATTACAGCTTACCTGGTACAGTAGCAGCAGTCCCTTTAGGTGTTACTTCAGAGTAAACTGGCGGCTCCTCCGGGTTTTTCTCTGGATGACAATAATATCAAATGATGATGTAACATATTCTTATAATCACTTTTGTGATGATTAATGAAAAATATTGATGTTTTGAAATCTTTTTTTAACATTATAGACCACGTATTGTTACCAAATATGTGTATTTTAACTAAGAAATGAAACCCACAACATATATTACAGCTTACCTGGCACAGTAGCAGCAGTCCCTTTAAGTTTTACTTCAGAATAAACTGGCGGCTCCTCCGGCTTTTTCTCTGGATGACAGTAATAACAAATGATGAGAGGATGAAGGGTAAATTCTTTTTTTAAAAACTGACCGGAGTCACGTACCTTTTGGAGGCTCATCCCGATTTTTAAAGACCACTGTAGAATAACTGATTTCTTCCTCCATCCTTAAAACTCTTAGCCGACAGTACGACAGACTTCCTTTCAGTGCTGAGGACAGGAATGAACAAAAACCTGCAGCTACTGTTCAAAAAGTGACACCACCTCATGGAGAACAAACAAGAGCTTCCTCTTCTGCTTTTGTGGTCAGTCATTACAAAAGATGTCTGTATACTTCTGTGAAGTCCAACAATCTGAAGGTGAACTGACAGCTGGTGGGGTGTCAGTTCACCTCCTTGCCACGGCCGAGGTGCCCTTGAGCAAAGCACCCTCTATCAACATCTGCCCACCGCTGCAGTCTGTGTGTATTAGGCGTCTGCCACTATGTGTGATCCTGTGCATGTGCATGTGTGTTCTGACAGGTGCCAACTGGATGGGTCAAATGCATTTTAGCCTTTTATGAAAGACTGACTGTTGACAGTCATAAAAGAGATGAAATAGAGATAAACAATTATTTTAAGGGCTGGAAAGTAGAAGTAGTTGCTTCTGCAGACACAGAAAACTAGAAACCCAGCCAAAAAAAAGACAAGAGAAGAAAAAAGGTTGAAATATTATGTTTGGGACACAGTCAATTCAACAAATAAAAATGCATACAATAAAATATTGAGCCCAATAAGAGACCGAGGAACCGTCCATCAGAGTCAATCATAAGGACAGCAAAACAACACCATAATCACAAAATAACAAAATACACTCACAGAAAGGAGAAAGTTGAGTTCTCCATTCAACCCTGAGAAATGAGTGGCCTTTAATTATATATCCAGAATGACTCTCTTTCAGAAGGTCTTTGAGTCTATCTCCTCCCCTGATAGAATCTTCAATATGTTCTATGCCATGATATCGTTTAAAGAGTCCACAACTACAATGACTTCATCTTTGTAATGGACAGCCATGGGTACTGTGGGGTTACCAGTTCTAATGCATGCTTATGTTCTGCCAAGCTTGCCTTCTTACGCTTTGTTCTCCAAAGTGAAGCGTCCACAAGGGCACTCAAGCTGTAAACAACAGAAGAGGTATGGCAATTAATAAATGTATTATGTCAAATGTATGACCAGATGTCACACAGTAAAAAATTGGCATTTATCATATTGCTACAGTGATTGCAATGTCCACAGCTGTGATTACCTTTAAGGTTGAAAGCCGGTTTTCTGTGATACAGGAGGGAGATGATCTTAACAAGTTTGTCTTTCAGAGTAGGAGCTCTTCGGAAGCTAATAGCGGAGAATCTGGAAGAGCTTCTCTAAGAACACTATCACTTTTCAAAATGTCCCCAAGTGCACAATTGCACAATTTTGTTTAATTGCATTACTATGGTCATGTATTGTGCACAAAATATACCTGATCAGATTTGTTGTTCTTCGTTTAGGGGCTAACAGTGTTCTCTAGGGAGACATTTTGCTTTGTTGTAGCTCTGAATATAGTTTGTATGTTGATATCCCTTTGCCTTAAAATCTCTGGGTCATATAGAGCAATTTTTTTCATAATCTTCTTCTGAAGTCACATATACGTTTCAGTCTCTGTAACTGACCCAAAAGGAATATTATTTGTTAACCAAGAGGATAAAACTATCTGCTCGAAGAATTTGTTTTGCGGTCAGTTGGTTTTCTGAGAGGGAGGTATGTAAATCTCCATTGCCATCGTTAGAGATTTTAGTCTAAGAATTTATTTCAGATGGGGAGGAAATTCAAGACTAAGTTTTTAGATTTTTATTAGTGTTTATTTAAATATGAAATGAATGAAAGGGAAAGTTCAGTTTTTGAACCTGACCAGAGTAAAATGATATCATCATATATCTTCCCCACCAAATGATTTTATCCAAAAAAACATTAAGGTCAGAGTAAACAAACGTTTCTTCCCATACTCCCATAAACAGATTTGAATAGTTTGGTGCAAAACAGGCTCCCATTGCTGTACCTTTTCTTTGTTTAAAAAATTGATTCTGGAATAGAAACCATGCCAAACCATACCATGTAAGTCATGGTAGTTGTGACTCTTTAAAGATATCAGGCATAAACATATTGAAGATTCTATCAGGGGAGGAGATAGACTCAAAAGACTCTGCCAAAGAGAGTTCTTCTGGATATATACATTAAAGGCCACTCATTATCCAGGGTTTGAATGGAGAATCGACTTTCTCTTGTTTTTTCGGTGAGTGTATTTTTGTATTTTGTGATATTTGGTGTGTTTGCTGTCCTTTAGATGACTCTGATGACGGTTTCCTCGGTCTCTATTGGGCTCAAATATTATATTGTATTGCATTTTTTTGATTTGTTGAATTGACTGTGTAATGCTTGGAGTTGCAATTGCTGATTTATTGACTCTGATTTTATTTTTTTTCTGTCTTCAGAGTCTTTCACCTCTGCTTTGTCATTGGCAGGTCATGCTGTTCAGGTCATGTGACCTCCTACCTGCTCACACTGAGCAGCTGTCGTAATTTATCTATTTTAACTGTGAATTGAGCTTGTCACAAACATTCACTCGTGTCCTGATGAAGGCCAGTTTGGCGAAACGCTAGACCCTTAATAGATTAGCCATGTATCAATAAAGGCATTTTAAGTAATCTACCCTCACGAGTGCTCAGTTTTCTGTTTGCAATATGATATGAGTAATCAAATCAGAGCAAACATAAGCCTGCCCCCAAACCTCAGGCCCTTCTTTTTTCCCTTCACTGCAGAACAAAGCAGCACACCGGCTGCACCGGTCTCCTCCCTTATTGTGGATGCATGAGTATATAAAACCATCCACCTCCTTATGTTCATCTTATTTTGTTTATGGAAAAATAAATGACATTGAACGCTCACGGATCCTTAGGTTTTCAAAACTGTAACCTGTCATCTTGTGCTGGTGCTGAAAGGGGAGCACGTCGAAAGGTGGTCCTTTTACGTGCCGTATGATAAGCGGTTTTCAGATTTGATCTTTAAAACACGACAAAATGCCACTTCCTTTTCACCCTTCGCCCATCCTGTTGTTTATCCAACCCTCCCTGTAGCCGGTTCATCTGAAGCCGATCTATTTCGCCGACCTCTGGCAGCTTCCTGTCTGAGCGGGCTTTAGTTGGCATGCTGGTACCGAGCGTCCCATATGGAAAAGCAACACGGTGGAGTATATGGCCGTCTGCTCAGGTAGGACGAGCTTTTATGAGCACTTTTTGACATTTACCTTCAGTCATTATAGCGTGGCCCCCGTAGCGGGCGCCAAATTTTGGTAATAATCTGCCACATTTGGTAATACAGTTCTTGAACACAACTTTGTCTTGTCGGCATTTTTTAAGAAGCTGTTACATATTGCCCTTTTTTTTGTTTTTTTTTGTAAAGATTTTTTGTTTGTGGGCCGGTGATATAGACAAGCTGAAGGATAGAAAGGAAAGGCAGGGGGGGGAGTGAGCGCGGCATAAATGGCCGTTTCCGTGCGGGAGTCGAGCCGGGGGGGGCCAGCTGGCCAGCTGCAGCGAGGACTATAGCCTCCACACACGGGCGGCTGCTTAACCCACTACCAAACCGAACCGCGGCCCGCATATTGCACCTTTGTTTTATATGAACGGCAGAATAGCACTGTGATGAGGGCCCTGGGTTGTGTTGCAGGCACATGGCCTATTATATGGACATTTCATGTTTCCCCCTTCTAGACATTTTTTGGAAGAACTAGTAACGCATGTTTTTGCGCCTATCCAGGAAACCAGAAAGACAGCAAGAAGACATGACGAAGCCCAGGATTTAAAGATATTGATTAAGTATGGAAGTGTCTGTTGTAGCCTAGTTTCGTCATTTTCAGGCTGATTCTCTGTATTTGTTTCACTCCCGGGTGTTTAAGAGAATTTTCTGTTTTTCGCTCTCTCCGGGTTTGGCCATTAAGACGGCTGTATTCTGTTTTTTCTTACAAAAGCTTACCTCCGGTAAGCGGCTCATGTCGCGCTCACAAATGGCCCCGCATTGATCAATTCTATCCGCTGCTCGCTTACTTTTTTCCCTATGCGCTTGTTTGTTGTTTATTGTTGATATTCTGCTTTTCTGTTTTATTGTCAGTTTGCTGGGCAGCCAGCTCCGGTGTTCAATATAGACAAGCCTGCCCTTCCCTCTTTTCTGGGCCTTTTTCTTTACTGTGCAAGTTTGTCCCAATTCAGGCTGGTGTTCAGGGGTCGCGTTGACCTTGTCGTTGCTGATTCTTCTCCGGGCTTGTGTCTCTTTCGTCATCTGCGCCTCACGCACGATACAGGCTGGCGGATTTGTCTGATTTTTCTGTCTGGTCTGGCCGTGAGGTTTGGTGAGATTTGCGCTTCTTTCGTCACTATCACACTCTAGCAGCTTGTCTGTCGCTGTCTGTAAGATGGGCTCCTCGCCACGATCACAAGCTGCTGAGTTTCCTTTTCTTGCCGTGAGGTTGGTGGATTGGGCCTTCTGTTCGTACCACTATCACACGGCAGCTTGTCGTCGCTGTCCTGTAAGATGTCCTAACGCCACGCATCGTTGGCGGTGATTTCTCCGTGAGGTGTTGAAGTGAATTGCTTCTGTTCTACCACTTCCAGCACTCAGCTGTCTGTCTCTGTCTGTAAGATTGCTCCGTCGCCACGATTCAGCTGCTGATTTTTCTGCCGCGGAGGTTGGTGAATTGTGCCTTCTGTTTGCGTCCAGCTCATCATGCTCAGGTGTCTGTCTTGTTAAGCATGTTCCTTCGCCACGATCAGCTTGCTGATTTTCTGCCGTGATGATTGTGAGCTTGCCTCTGTTTGTCAGCATATCACACTCACTAACGACAAAGATGAAGAGGCTAAGACAGTCCGTCAGGGTCGATTAGTGGTGTGGTGTACATCAAGAAGTTAAATTTGCATGAAGCCTGCATGCTGTTTCAGTCATTGGATCAGAAAACACAAAACTAATATATAAACAAATATAAAAAAGTAAAATTTGAGTTTATAAAAGTATACTATTGTATTTTTATATCTGTGGTTACGAAGCCCCCCTGCGCAGCTCTGTTGGTCTACACTGTGACCTGAGGCTGGCTCTATGTCTTTCATTCATAGACATGATAGCTTGTTAATCCACTAAACCACTTGTAGATGACGGCTGATGCGTCCCCCCCGGCAGACAGCAGCGTATCGCCAAACCCCCACAAGCCACGTCACAGAGTTCGTAAGTGGTGTTGCTTCCTCTTTTACTATCTGCTTCTGGTGACAAAACCCTATTAAAATCAGTATTGTAGTTATAATTAAGTGATCGTTTATCAACTTTATCATGGTATGGCTGGAGTGAACCACTGGAACTTATTTGGTTATGACCAATATATTGTAACATACCTTATAATCACTTATTTGATAGGTATGAAAATATTGATGTTTTGATGTTGTGCAAATATGTTTTAACATATCAGACCACGTACGTTACCACATCTGATGTAGTATTTAGATAACAGAACAAATTCACCACAACGCTGATATTACAGACTTACCTGGTACAGAGTAGTAGCAGTCCCTTAGGTGTTTACTTCAGAGTGAACTGGGCGGCTGCTCTCCGCTTTTCGCTGCGATGCAATAATATCAAATGATGATGTACATATGCTTATAATCACTTTTGTGATGATTAATGAAAAATATATGATGTTGTGAAATCTTTTTTAACGTATAGACCACGATCTGTTACCAAATATGTGTATTTAACTAAGAAATGAACCACAACATATATTACAGCTACCTGGTACAGGAGGGCACAGCGCCTTTAAGTTTACTTCAGAATAAACTGGGCGGCTCCCCCGGCTTTTTCTCTGGATGACGTAATATAACAATGGAGAGAGGTGAAGGGTAAATTCTTTTTTAAAAAAAGTGACCGGAGTCACGTAGCCTCTTTGGCAGGGCCTCATCCCGATTTTTAAAACCACTGTATGAAATAACTGATTCTCCTCCATCCATAAAAACCTCTAGCCGAACAAGTAACGACAGACTTCCTTTGCAATGCTGAGGCAGGAATGAACCGCAAAAACCGGCAGCAAGGTTCAAAACGTGGACCCCGACAAGTCCATGGAGAGACAAACAGAGCTTCCTCTTCTCGCTTTTGGGTGGTCATTACAATGACAAGATGTCTGTATAACTTCTGTTGAAGTCCAACATTCTTGAGGTGAATGACTGACAGCTGGGTGGTGTGTCAGTCCCACCCCTAGCCACGGCCCGCGAGGTGCCTTGAGCAAGGTCACCAGTATCAACTATCGCCCACCCGCCTGCAGTCGTGTTATAGTTAGGCGGTCTGCCACTAATGTGTGTGATCCTGTGCATGTCAGGTGTTTTCTGATCAGGTGCCAACTGGAGGGTCAATATGCTTTTACCTCTTTATTGAGAAGACTGGACTGTTAGCAGTCAGTAAAAGAGCTAATGAACTCAGAGGATAAACAATTATTTTAAGGGCTGGAAAGTAGAAGTGTAGTTGCTTCTGCAGACACAGAAGAAACTAAAAACTCAGCAAAAAAAGAACAGAGAAGAAAAAAGGTTGAAAATTATGGTTTTGGG